>NW_027271891.1:0-42500 GCF_040938485.1 Diadema antillarum
AGTCGTGACCCAGGCAGCTATTTTCTCGTATTTTATTACCATTCCGTCCGCTTGTGTGACTTCCTGTCTTCAATATTTCCGCTTCCCTTTGGAGGAAGCTTAATTTTCAATTTCCTATCCTTTTTGAACAATTTATCCCTCTCACGTCTGTACAACACACCCCGTGGCTCTCGAACGAAATGACAAACACGACTTGGTATAAAGACGAGACACTCTCCAATTCTAACTGCCTCTTGTGGACTCTTTGTTTAGGTTTTATTGTTAATGATTGAGTCGACTCCCTTTTCTCTTTTGTGCTGTTTTCGTTTTGTATCCTTTCGACAAGTGTACTTGCTGAGGAGGGAAGAGTTTACGATGCACGTCCATCATCCAGGGCTCAGCGATTCATTTCTCGAATCAATATATAAACGCGTCATGACTGAAGATTTCGACTATCCAGATCTCGGGCTGTTAACAGCTATAAACATGTCGTTACACACTCCACAGAATTGGCGAGCTGCCTTCTTTCTGTGAAGTGGATATTCATAAATGAAGTCATTTCTGAATAAAGTCCAGTATCATGAACAGGGCACTGGTGGATTCAGACTATAGAATCTATGATCTAAAGACTCTATGGCTCTTAATTAGTCCCATGTACACAACAACAGCTAAAGTTAGATACCTGCCTCATCGCGCTCAATTCATACTCTTTTGGGACTGTATGCATTTTGCACTCCACTACTGCTCAACAAACGAGTAGGGTACAAATTTTGTTCCCTACTCATACACAGACCCTCTTTCCGATTCTTGCCTCCTTCCTTTCGTTTTCTTCTTATTTATTGTTTTGTTTTGCTTTTCCAGATGGTTGTTGAAGGTTTGAAAGGAAATTATGTTGGTTGCCAATTATAGAAATAGTGATATAAAGTAAGATTCTTGATTGACTTGACGTTCTTCTACATTGTCAGCCCCCCCCCCCCCACACACACACACAGCACGTCGGAGATGTCATGATACGCGTCTACCGTCTACTGAATCTTCAGCTGAATTATGTCTCAGTCACTCCTTACATTGAGTGTCAAAGTGAATTGCATCACACTGTCATTCTTGGCCCGCCTTCTTCGATGGTCTAAGTCCATTTGCACATTTTCGTTGGACTTATGAAATGAAATGGACAATCAGCAAAGTAAGCGTTGTTATGACTTACATTTAATGTTCAGCGAAGTTCTCTTTGGAAGGGACCGTTTGAAGTGACACTACCTAGGCTAGGTATTTGTCGCCGAGATGCAGTTCGAACTCTCCATCCCACGAAATCACTCATTCATGCTTACTGCTGGCCACCTGACCAACGATGCCAGGCGTTTGAAAGTCTATTTCTTTTCCTTTTTTCGGTGACGACAATGATGAATGGTAAATGAAATGGATATTCTACACCTGTTTAACAACATGCAAGGCGTGGTCAAATTTATGCGTAATGTGACTTATTCCGCAAGCTTTTTTTCTGCAGGTATCCTGTAATCCTAGTCTTTCTGTGCGGCAGTCTTTTTTTTTTTTTTTTTACTTCTTACTGACGATTATAAATGCTGTGCAAAATGAGAATCAAAGTTTATCTTACTCAAAATGTTTCCACAAAAAACATAAAAATATATTGCCAAACAAAATCATAATCTCCATCTAGAGGTGAAAATTCCATCCCATCCTCATTAATATGTAACACAACGAAAACCAACCCGGCAATGAACTCCTAGAAGAGGAAGTGGATCTAGACAGTTTCTACCCCCCCCCTCGTTTAGTCTAAGACCGCAGAATCACTTTTCAAACCATCCCAAGTTATTCTTTCTGCTAAATTGTCAACCATACTCACTCAAGCTAGAAACCCTAACTGATTTTCAAATCATTTGTTTCTATTTTACAGCCCGTTTTGGCTTTTCACACGTAATCGCATCACCTCTTTCTTTCGGTTTCCACTTCTTAAATGTTATTACTAGCAGACTAATTGCACTATAGTTATACCTGGAAAATCAGGTACACTAATGAGAGTCATATTTGTGTTACGTTAGAACTGCAATAAATCGTCTCAATTTATCAAGATGATGGTGCATTGTGGAAAACAAATGCATTTGATCCATGAAATTATGAACGTTATGCGTACTTACCATCTCATAAATGTGTCATAAAAACTTTCATCCTCGAGGGTGCAACGACATCATGGAACTAATGGAGCTGTTGTTTTGGGGTTTTTTTCTCACTTTTTTTTTTGATAGAAATATTCGGGAATGGAAGCTATAGTTCATCCAACCAAATCAAACGGATGTATACTTGATGTTTTTGGGTGCATTGGGTCAACCCGCAGAAGCGGGAAAAGCGAATGAATATTGCTAGTTCGCGAAAACAGGAGGAAACCAGCGTCAGTATCGTTTTAGGTTTCCGCCCGATCGTTGCTAGGCCGCCATAATAGGTCAATAAACTCTCGCCTCTGACTCGGTAGAGAAAAGGAATAATACCTGGAGTTTGATTTCATATTCACTTCTTCCTTTTTTATTGGGGGGATTTGATGTGGGTTTCTATGGTCACAGAGTGTTAATTGAATTTTCTTTCTTTCTGCCATTTCAGTTTTATAGAAAAAAAATCGAGTTCAGCCACTGTTACGGTGTTATCGATAGCATCGATATCATCTTGACAGGATCGCTTGGAGCCTTGTCACGGACCGGTTGATCTCTCTCTCTCCCTCTCTCTCTTATTATTGCTTGTACTGACTGCAACGAAATTCTTTGTTGAGAAAGATTTGCGCCAAATTTGCCTCCGTCAATAACAACTTCCATAATTTCCGTTGGTTTCGTTGCTTTCTTTTTTTTTGTTTTTTGTTTTGCCTGTCTGTCTTTGTCGTCACCATTATTGTCCTTATCCGGAAGGATTTCAAATATTCTCACGTAAACATCTTCAATTCCATTTTATCTTTACATTGTCTCATCCGGCAAAAACCAACGTCATCATTTTTTATTCCTTTTGTGGGTGAAAAAAAAAAACACGACACAAGGCATTTTTGACGTGACGGTCTTTTTGAGTTTCATTGCAATTTCTTATTAATCATTCATCACATAAAGATATGGAGTGTGTTATTCGTTGCAACCTTTTTGCTACTAAAACATAGAGATAAATTCGACTTAATCAACTCCACTCATGTAAACTTCAACAGGAAATCTTAAGAACATCATGTCGTATAAAAAAGGGGGCTCGTTGGCTCGTTGGCTCTTCGATAGTCGTCAGTATCGTCGATATCACCACCACAATCGCCATCATTATTGCTATCATCATCATCATCATCATCATCGTCGTCGTCGTCTAACAACACCATCCTTATTCAATAGCATCATCATTATCATCATTATCACAATCTCCATCATCACCACCATCATCAGCAGCAGTCCTTTCATTATCATCGTCATCATCATCATCATCATCATTACCTTCACCGTAATCAACACTAGTATGAGCATCATCACGCTTTCTACTACCACCACCCTACCACCACCATCATCATCATCGTCGTTACCTATCACATCTCAGCAGGCAGCATATATAAGCACTCATTAAGCTGATCATATCTTGAGTTGTTGTTTTTTTATTGAGGTGTGAAGAACTAGTAAAAAGGTCACAAATCAGTAATTCAATCTTCCCTCATCTACCTGTCGGTCGTCTTGACTTTAGATCGGAGTTGATTTTCACAAACAAATGCCCTCAGCTATCGGAGGCGGAGGGAAAGGACAAGGCTACACGATAACACCGTGACATCTTTCGACACGGATATTGCAAATCGTAGTGGCGAGAAATTTCATAGATGTTTTCATCTCTATCGAGTGTTTCCATTTTACGCATCGCTTTCGATTTGATAAAAGAAAAAAAGGCCACTGCTCGTGAAATTGAACGCGCCCTTCAGTGAACCGCAAGCATATTCTCCATTTGCCGAGATGAGATGAGAACAAATAATTGTCCACCTTGGAGTGGCATCCCTCTTCTTTCATTTCACCCCTTCTCAACCCCTTTTACACCCCTTCCTTATACCATCCTTCTTCCACGATCATTCCCATGTCTCCCGGGACATTCTTCAGACGAGTGGTCAAGTTCTCGTGGGGAATGGACACTCGATACACCTCGCAGGGAGAAACACAAGCTTCACCTGAAATGACCTCTCCGTGACAAGCTGCACTCGGCGTTTTCCGATATTTCGTCTCTGGCCGCAAACCAAAGCGAAATGTAATTTAACTCTTTTCCATGTGGTCGGGACTTGTAATAAACTCTATCTGTAATTTCATGAAATATTATATATATCATTTATGTTTAATATCTTTGAATGTACAGTTTAACTATGTACATAATCTGATCTTAAACCATAATATACACAGTATGATTGAGAAATTTTGTAACTAAAATAGGAAGAGACGACTATACCGCTGCCGAAAGACTTGTTTGTTTTTATTTTTGTTTGTCTGTATGTTTGTTTCTTGGTTTGTTTGTTTGTTTCATTTCCATCTGAGAAAATGGCCGGATAGCCCATATTCTGCTGCAATAGCTGGTCTTCCATGGGTTCCAGTTGGATATCTAAACGCGGGACCACTTCGCCAGGTTAAACACTCTGCTCTTTGCGACGAATGAATGAACGGGATATTTTACGTGCATAAGTATACTTGTGACTCTCTTGCACACGGGACCTCCATTTTATGTCCTATCCGATCGAGGGACAGAATGATTTGCATCTTGATCACAAACAACATTGCTCAGTGGGACCGGGAGTGGGACTCGGGTATCTAACCCGGGTCCTTTGGATCGAGAGGCAGACGCGCTACCGACTGAGCTAACTCCCACCCCCCTCCCCATTTGAACAAACTATTCGCAAGTTTTCAATCCTATTTGAATCGCCCAAACTAGGCATTGAATGCGATTTTCCTCGGTGTTTTATCCTATATACTTGACTGTATTAGCTTCTTTACGATCAATCCACTCTAATTCTTCATTTCTGCTTTACATTGCTGACAAGAATCTTTAATTTCCTACAACACTGTGTACTTAGTGAGAATAATCTAGAATGATATAATTTGCTTCCCACTGACACAAAAGATGCTAACTTTTCTTCACGTCAGAGAAGCTGACTCAAACAATTATACTGCAATGTTTGAATGTCCGTCAACTAGTCAGTGTCAGTCTTACTAGTTCCTTTGTTTACTGCAAACTTTATCATACAACAACACAAACATTTTGTATTCCAATCTTCATTCAGTGTTCATGATTGTTTACAGTTTTGTTGAAAAAGAAAAAAAATGGGCACAAATTCTTTACAAGGAAATTCTGAAAATGAATAGTATTGCAAGAAAAAAAGATATACCGGTATGTCTACTGATGAAACGGGATAATAGAGCGAGTACCGGTATAAATTTAGAAAATTAGAAATTAGAAAGATTTAGGAAGATTTCGCAAAATTTTTATGAACCATCATTATCTTTATAGTCTTTCAATAACGAAATATCTGTCACACATTGACATGGCAGCAAATCACTGTCTGAAATATTAGACTCATGACATTGTTCACTACTCCTGGCAATCACTACTATACTTAGTGACACGAAACTGGGGCAATTGGTCGTTGGGAGGGCATGCGAAATAAATTCATAATTGCCCGTAAACCAAAGAAAATAGATGTCTTTTCTATCATCTTTGAGTCACCATTTGTATCATTGACTTTCCTTTGTTATATGAATGTATGAGTAAGGCAAACTGACTTTAAGCGAAATCTGAATTGTTGGCTCGATAATGTTATCAATTGCAGAACGTGAAGCAATGGATACATATTATGCTGCAATTTGGAAGGCCGAAAAAGCTGTACGAGAAAACCAAGAATAAATTCAATACGCTCATGCCATTGCCTTTTGCATGATAAGACTGACGACCACTGTAAAGCTCCTTTAATATAAATCATTCAAAATCCTAGAGTCTCATACAGAAAACGGTGGATATTAAATTGAGGGGTAAACACTTAGGGTTGACATGAATTACATTTAGGGTCGTTATTACATTTAGGGTTATAAGGTGTATTACATTTAGGGTCGTTATTACATTTAGCGTTAAGATGTATTACATTTAGGGTTGTTTCAGGTTATTACATTTAACGTTAAAATGTATTACATTTAGGGTTGTTATAACATTTAGAGTTAAGGTGTATTACATTTAGCGTCGTTATTACATTTAGGGTTGTTATTACGTTTAGTGTTGACCTGCATTACATTTAGGGTCGTTATTACATTTAGGTTAAGATGTATTACATTTAGGGGCAATATTACATTTAGGGTTAAAAAGTATTACATTTAGGGTCGATATCACATTTAGGGTTGTGTCCGGTTATTACATTTAGGGTTAAAATGTATTACATTTAGGGTTGACTCGATTATTACATTTAGCGTTAAAATGTATTACATTTAGGGTTGTTATTACATTTAGGGTTAAGGAGTATTACATTTAGGGTCGATACTACATTTAGCGTTGATATTACATTTAGGGGTGATTGTACACGGTATATCTCTTTCTGAGACAATATCACACCATAAGCAACATACCAAGAGAGACCGTACAACAGATTGTAACCAAAACTACTTGGACAAAACTAGCTGGACGATCATTTCCTTCAGGAGACATTGATCGTGCTAAAGCCGGATATGTGAAATCAGAGCAAAGTTCAGGACGTTTCTCACACTGAGGGGCGAAGGAACAGCAGTTGATAGAAGACTGGACGTCCATCCAGAAGGCAGCTTGAATGCGACCGGCTGAATGTTCAGGTCGACTCCAAATTGGCGCCTCTCTGCCATTTTGGAAGCAGGCGATAGATCTTGTGTATCAGAATCTACTTCCAGCGGAGCTGAGCACTGCACTTTGTTCCAGTGTGAAGAATACGATGATGACACAACCTCACACTCGGCTGGTCCAGGTGGAGTGATCACATCGAAATAAGCATCGATGACGTCAACATGCCTTTCACTTTCCATGTCTTCTGAAACATACAATATATAGAGACCTATGTCTTCTTTCCTCACATTTCTGATAGTAAAAGTAACAGTCAACTCATCTGTAGTGTCGTTAATATTCACAGTAAATCGATCCATCTGTCCGGCTTTCAAGCAATGTTCTCCCACCAATTCTCCATTTCGATAGAATAAGCAACCGAGGTGCAGCGCGTACAGTTCGAATTCATACTTCACACCCTTTGGAAGTAAAGGGCGAAATACTATATCATTGTCCGTATCCGAGCAGAAATGGAAAATCAGTTTGCATGCCATATTGCGATGGTTGATGGTTGATGGTTGATAGAAGCCCTTGGCTCACTAGAGCCCTTGGGGTATAACGTACTAGTATCCATGGTAGAGGATTGTACAACTGGACGATCATTTCCTTCAGAAGACATTGATGGTGCTCCTGTCGGATATGTGAAATCAAAGCAAAGTTCGGGACGTTTCTGACACTGAGGGGCGAAGGTACAGCAGTTGATAGAAGACGAGACGTCCATCCAGAAGGCAGCTTGATTGCGATCGACTGAATGTTCAGGTCGACTCCAAAATGGCGCCTTTCTTCCATTTTGGAAGCAGGCGATAGATCCTTGTGAATCAAAATCTACTTCCAGCGGAGCAGAGCAGTGTACTTCGCTCAAGAAGAATACGAGGATGACACAACCTCACACTCGGCTGGTCCAGGTGGAGTGATCACATCGAAATAAGCATCGATGATGTTAACATGTCTGTCACTTTCAATGTCTTCTGAAACATACAATATATAGATCGTTCCATCTGTCCGGCCATCAAGCAATGTTCTCCCACCATTGCTCCATGTCGATAGAATAAGCAACCGAGGTGCAATGAGTACAGTTCGAATTCATACTTCACACCCTTTGGAAGTAAAGGGCGAAATACTATATCATTGTCCGTATCCGAGCAGAAATGGAAAATCAGTTTGCACGCCATATTGCGATGGCTTGCAAGAATCAGCGACAACAGGAGTAGGCAAAATATCTTGACGGGAGACATTGACATTGTCTTCGTTAAGATCACCAAATCGAGTTTAAAAAATGAAGTTGCTTTTGGTGTCAAACGTAGCGTTTCTTGTACAAAATGGAAAATCCAGGATTTTCGGATGCTGAATAAGTAATCAGTATGAATGTTAGCAGTCCATCAAAAAGGTATGTCCCTGATTAACACTAATGGAACGAATGTCGTCAGGTACATTACTATTGTACTGCATGAGCATAAACCTGTCACAAAGAGACCTTTGAACGAAGTCATTTAAATATCAAAAAGCATGTAAAAAAAGTCGTTCCACCTCCATGGTAGACCTACTACTATCAATAGGCGAATGCACATAAGAGCTTATCAACTCGTGTGCAAAACGCGAAAAAAATCCTTTGTGATTTCTGATTCATTGTCATGTCAAATCATTCTATAGAACGTTATTTCTAAAGTGCAGCTTGAGCTTCTAGAAGTTCACTGCATTAAAGATAGGTATCTAAGTGGGGGAGAACATCACCATGAAGTTTGCCCGATTCGAATATTATATTCGGGAAGGGGAATCCCCGTTTCTGTCGGGTTGTGACAAGGTTGGGGGGAGGCTCAAATCTATATCATGACAACTACCTGACTAAAGGGGCGGACTCATGATTCTTCCAAAGGGGATGATCAGTATGCACTTTTGATGTTTGTCATTTTTTCTGCTTTGAACTGCCGCTTCTCATAATACTTATTTCTATGTCATGCATGACTCACGGTATCATGATGAAGTTGAACAGGAGGAGGGGAATACGGAGGAGAAAATGCTTCTGTTGCCATTAATGATGCAGTTTCAAATTACGATTGTATTCTAGTTCTCCAATAAGTGTGTGTATCATGTAGCCTATACACGTGTGTCGGTGTGTGTGTGTGTGGGGGGAGTATGTTTTGAGAAACATATACTAGTAATAAAAACCAAAGCTTGGCAGATCCTTATCGATATTGCGTTCACATGACTTGTGTTTACAAAATATGCGCCAGGGCGCACCTTAAGGCCTTGTCACACCATAACGCGGGCTTGTGGCGAGGAGGTAGTTTCCAGCACGTAGAAGATTTTCAGCGGGCGAACAAGAATGTTTGCAATTTTCATTCATGCCTTGTCATACCGTACGGGGGAACTTCTGCGGCTTGACTTGCGGGGAAATTAATCATTATTTACTCAAAGGAGCTCTCCGCAGTTGGTCCGCACCTGACAGTATCTAGCGCGTAGTTGCCCGGAGGTGCTCACGCAAGTCCGATTTAACCGCAGCCAAGTTTTGAGCATGACCAAAACTTTTTCCGGGTGAGTCGCGGGAATGCCCGGAGAGGTCCCCGCAGAACGCCAGTAGGAGACCCTTAGCGGCAGTACTTCCCAGGCAATTCCCACGCAGGTACTTCGCAGTCCCGTATGCAGCCAAGATAATGAAATTCTGTGAGATTTCAGCCATTTCATTAGAGGAATTCCTTCACTAAGTTGTCAGCCCCCACGCGACTGGTACAAAGGTCACACAGTATACTCGCAAGTATAACGCGTCCAGCAAGTAAGACACATGCGCTGACTCGCACAAATCCTTTTCCGCCCTCAGGAATGTCCGGTATGCTATAGAAAATCCCTACACGTAACAAGCCCGAATAGCTTGCCCGGAAAGGTGTGACAGGGCTTAAACACGGTTGCGGGTAAAAAAAATATGCGTGCGCACCTCCGGGCGACTACTTTTGAGATAATATATGCTATAGGTACTGTCATGTGCGGATATCTACGGGGACCTCCGGGTAGTCAAAATTGTTCTTTGCAAGTCGCACGCAAGGCTGGCGTGACACGGCCTTTCGTGTCACACCTTTCCGGGCAAGCCTTGCGTGCGACTTGCGAAGAACAATTGTTACTAGCCAGAGGTCCCCGTAGATATCCGCACATGACAGTACCTATAGCATATATTATCTCAAAAGTAGTCGCCCGGAGGTGCGCACGCATATTTTTTTTACCCGCAACCATCTTATAGGCCCTGTCGCACCTTTCCGGACAAGCTACGCGGGCTTGTTGCGTGGTGGGGATTTTCCAGCATACCGGACATTGAGGGCGGACAAGGATTTTGGCGAGTTTTGCATGTGTCAATACTTGCTGGACGCGTTCTACTTAAGTTCTACTTGCGCTAACTCTGTGTAACCTGCGTGCCAGGTGCGTGGGGCTGACAATTCAGTGAAGGAATCCTCTGAAGGAAAGGCAAATCCCAAGGAATGTCATTATCATGGCCGCATACGGGGACTGCGAAGTGCTGCCGCTACGGGCCTCCTATCGATGTTCTGGATCTGGATGGACCTCTGCGGGCAATCTCCACGACTCACCCGGAAAAAAAAAAAAAAAAAAAAAAAACTCTCAAAGCTTGGCTGCGAGTAAATCGGACTTGCGTGCGCACCCTCGGGCAACTACGGGCGAGATACGCGCTAGGTATAGGTGCGCTATAGGTATAAAGGTGCGGACCAACTGCGGAGAACTCCGGGTTGTTCCCCGCAGGTCAACTCGCAAACTTCCACAGATAGGTATGACATGCTTGAACATGCTCAAAAACTTGTTCCGAGTGAGTCACGGGGGTTCACGAAGTCAAAAGTCGCCAAAGTCGCTCCAGCTGGGGGATACTTTCCAAGAGAAATGAAATCCATTTCATTAAGTCTGTCATAAAATAAATGTCTCTTATAATGAGTCGAAAAGTCTTTTAAAAGACTGTCATGAAACGAACTACAACCTTTACTGAAGGTTCGCCCCCATTCGCTCACCACCATGCAGTGAGAGGGCTTCGGCTACTTTTTGGGGGGATTATGGTAGTTATAACGATTGTCCGGATAAAGAGAACCCTGAGATACACAAAACTTCCAGTCATTCTACAAGACTATAGTGATGTGCAGGTATAGAAATAGAAATAAAGCTGACCGAACCAAATCAAAATTAGACTGTGTGAATGCCGTGCGAATGGAAAATGGAATCGCGAAGAATGATTTAAAACTCAAATCACTGTCCGAAGGTGTTTTCCAATCACCCGACCTAGCTTATGTGAACATCAACTCCAATCGTGTTGTAGGCAATGGTAGGGGGCAGAGATTATACTTTAACCTTCCAATCACTCCCGCAGAAAGAAGGCTCAGGAGTAACGGGATCTTGGCGGAAGTATGGGCAGTCTTTTTCATTGTTGCTTTCATTCTTTGTAGTTACTCAGTTGTTTGACTCAAATTAAGCTAATAACTCGTATAACCTTACTTTCAAACACATATATACATTTACACTTGAAGAGTTTGTTTGCAAAAACCGATAAGTCCATATTTGCCAAATGGAGATATTTGCGATTAAAGGTAAAAAAAATAAAGAGAATTAGAAGAAAATATTTGCTGCTTTTGACCATAACTTCAAAAATGTACCTTTATATGTAGTGACCAATATATCATCTAAAAGGTATTATTTTGTACTTTATGACACAGACGGTACTTCAAAATCGTCAAAAATGAACATCGGTCTTTGCGAACAAACCCTTCACTTTATTCACGTAGGCCTATAGCCCTATATTCTAGCCGCTGACATTACAGAAAATGCATGAACATCTCGAATATAATAACGGACAGAGAAGATCAAGCATGACCTTGTATGACAACAGCAAAATTGGTGATTAGTACTCTTTGGTGAACTAGGTCTATCATTACTATCAACAGATGATTCGATTGCGGCAACTTATGATAATGGACAAGGGGAATTAAGGAATGGAATAAAAATTGATCAATAATTATGAATTTGGACGTATACAATGTAGGACCATGCAGTAAATTTTGGAATATGGCTATTTTAAATGTTATTCACACTGTTATAGGAATGAATTGAAAGTGACAGAAAGGTCAACAGGAAAGAAATACATCCAATGTAATTGAGATAATTAAATAAGACTTTCAAATGAACATGACATTGTATCATCCAATCGTATGACAATGGGGGAAAAGGCCTGTAGAAGTTATGTATGTTGATTGAATTCGAACGTTCAAAGTGCGAAGTTGTGTTCCTATAATGAAATCACTGAAACTGGTATTTGGCCCGAATTTGAACGTCTATCCAGCTGGCGCGAAATTGAATGCCAACTTAAATTGAATGAATTTCTCTCTGAATTGAATGAGATCAAATCTAAAAGGAATGACATGAAATAAAACTGAATACTCAAAGAATGAAATGAACCGTGAGAGTGTAGGCCCATGTATATACAGTGACTAAAATCGCCGCTTCAACGCCTTTACATTATTCAAATGCATAGCAAAACCTATATATAGTAAGTAACAATGCTGATGTGATTTTGAATGCGTCTCATGTGCATTCTCATTTATTTTTAAACTCGCTTATTACATATGTCATGTTTAGGGTCTATTAGGCCTATACCTAATTATACTTGACGGTGCTTCTCATCAAAGCCTGTTCAGCAACTGTAATGGATAAAGGCCTAAATGGGAGAAAATCGTGAAATCACATGGTGAGTGCACTTAATTGAAAGGCAATTGAAAATAGGAAATCGAATGACTCTTGGTCATTTATATTTCACTTTTCACATCCTTTTTGAAATTATTTCTTGATAATTTTGATTATTTGTTTCATAAGGTTATATGTTTGGTATATAATTATGCCTATATGCTCATTTTGACTCTATTGCCCGCCCCCTTTTCAAAAACACACTCCGCCACCTCTTGAGCACTTTGTGTACAATGTAAGATGGTTGCGCCCTGTGTAAGCACGGGTGCGTGCGCGACACTGATAGCTAGGAGCTGCATAATCGGGCCGTAAAGTGCACATTGCCTAATCGTGATAATCAAATACACTGAAGTTCTAGTCCCCACCGTATACCATGGTCTCGATAAAAGGAATGACTGCCGGAATGACTGGGATAAGCGACGAATGATGGAAGGAATTGTGAATTCCTTGTCCAAATTCAAAACCATCGCTGAAGAGAGCACGGTGAGCTTTTTCACGCGAGACATGTGGACTCAAAATGTCGCCTCCATTGATCAGAAGTTCGCTGATGAATGTTTAAAACTGACAGATGAGGAACTCATAAGTTTGCCCAGGGGGCATGTGTTTAATAATTATGATAGCGATAGAAGGCGAGATGAATTTCAGAAAGTAGAAAACTTCTGCAACTTGGCCAGGAATAATCGTCTGAATGCCCCAACATGTGTGGATTTTGTCAACGATGCTGATCGGTTCATCGAAAGCAGCACCGGCAGGCAAGCTACCCCTGGTGCTCCGGCGCCGGCGGGCCGTGGCGGTAGGGGTGATTCCACGATTTCGACTGGGGCTGAGCAACATGGGCGTGCAGACGAATACAGAGTGAACAATGAGTTGGCAAAGCGAATCATGGGGAAAAAGAAATCACACGAAGTTGCTGTCATGGCCCATGTTTGCTCTGCATTTTCTGCAGCCATGGAAATAAACCAGGTATGTAGTAGGCCTGGCACGTTAGTAGTACCTGGGTACTACTAGTGCTAGCACGGTACTTGTGGTGGTAGAAAGTACGTTTGTAGTCTAGGGTAGTAGACAATGCCTTAGTTATATGAATATTGGATGGCCTTGACTACGGTTAATACAAGGAAATATTGGACGAGCTATGCACAAACAAATATTGGACGAGTCGAAGACGAGTCCAATATCATATCATTTTTGCTTAACAAGTCCAATATTTCCTTGTTAATGTAATAACCGAAAATAGGACATCCAATATTATCATTGTTATCCTACAGTGAGTACAGAGCAGAGGATTTTAGCAAAGAATACAAGTGTATTTTCACTTACTGTAAAAGTGGAAATTTTCGCGGTGTTCAAATTTTCGCGCATTTCGCGCAACCAGAAACTAGCGCGAAAATAAAAGCACGCGAATATTTTTGCTTGCCATATGTGCCTGTGCGTGATGTCTTGATTCCGCGGAATTAAAAACACGCGAAACTCTTCCGACCTGGCCAAGCGCGAAAAATTAGTCACGCAAAAATATCCACTTTTACGGTACCCTTTCTGTCTCTGAGACTGAGTGCTGTATGGTCTCCTACTGTACTTGATCCTGACATGGGCTTCAGTGCAAGTTAATCTATTTCATTCCCAGATAAAACAGTGATCTATGTACCGTAGTTATGGGTAAACTCGGCCTAGCGGGTAAAGTCGGCCACCAGCGCGCGCAGTACAACTAGATCTACTTGTACTGCGCGCGCTGGGGGCCGACTTTACCCACTGGGCCAAGTTTACCCATAACTACGGTATTTTGATGTACAGTTTTAACTAATCAATATATGAAATTTGTAAGTTGTATTAACATAGAATCTTAGAAAAAACGACATCATTAGTTAATTTGTGATTGACCAATCACAGACATTTTTTACTTCATATTTTGGGTCATCTTGTATATACACATACATGTATCTCAACCAATCACGGTGCAGTTTATAAAAACTTTGGGGAATCCCCCTCTTGCTGTCCAATATTTTAAAGGGGATGGCTAGTAACTGATTAGTGGGAATCAGTGGGAATGCTGGAGGATGATTGTTCCAATCCTTGTGGGATTCATTTAAGAGTACATATCTATTGTTGTGTGAAAATTATTTGCTTCAGAATGGTCTCATATTCAAGTAATGTGCAGTTTAATCTTTCCAGGTTAGCGTGCCTGGTCAGTGACGGAACATTAATCTGTGCACATTACTTGAATATGAGATCATTCTGAAGCAAATAATTTTCACACAACAGTAGATATATAGTACTCTTAAATGAATCCCACAAGGAATGGAACAATCATCCCTCAGCATTCCCACTGATTCCCACTGATAGGTTACTAGCCATCCCCTTTAAATATTGGTCGAGTTCAACAACCTTTCTGTTAGTGGGTTGGAGGTTATGAGGTGCGTCGACAAAATAACACTTGTATTTGGGCTCTAAAAATCCTCTGTATGGGTGATAATATTTAATATGTCATCTTGCCCGTTGATTATTACACTCACAGCCCTGTCACTGTAATGTAGCTACCTACTGTACAGTGTACTGCTAATTTTACTAAACTATGGCTGCACATGGCATCTGGCCTGGTCGGGCTACTTGCTCCTCTGCCAGCTTATGGTACTGTACATAGTGCCAACAGGGCCAGGGGGCTTGAATAAGTTTATGTTCTACAATTTGAATTACATCATAATGTGATGTACAATGTAGGGTTAATTTTTTTGCATGATTTGGCACAGATCTACTCTTGTCTCTAGATGTCAAGGTCTACAGTGAAATTGAATTGAATATCATTACATTATTAGTCATTTTTAAAGTCAGATCGATGTTCACTTAAAGTCATCTTGTCATGGCGATACTGCTGAGAATTTGCTGTGGTCCACCAGCCAGTAGCTGAGATAACATGCATACATGAAGTTATTTTTTTATAAAGATTGTAATTTTGTAATGGAACACCCACACGTGACTGCACCGGTGACCCCAACACATCTATGTACAACTGAACTGTAGTTACTGGTTACAGCGCCCCAGGTTAACCCACACGCTGATGATGAGAGTGTTCTACTTTTAGATCATGTGATTGTGATCACTGTAAAGTTATAAAGTTATAAATTTGTAACAGGTTGATAATGAATATTTGTATTTAAAAATATATAATTTTCTATTTTTTTGTATGCTCTGGCCCTCGACATCAGGTTATCGACATTGGAAGTGGCAAAGGATACCTGGGCCAGTTTCTCTCCAAGCAATACGGACTGACAGTGGCCAGTGTAGATGTCTCGGAGATCAACACTTTTGGTGCCCTTAAACGAAGCAATCGTCTGGATAAACAGTGGAATGGAATCATTCGAAACTTGGCTCAGAATGTTGCTGTCAGTAGTGATATTCCAAATGCTTCACCACAAGAAACAAAATCAGGGGCAAGTTTGTCAAATGACAATAATCGCTTCAAAATGGATCCAGGGTGTGACACAGTGTGCAATGTTGGAAGTGAAGCTGACTCATTCACTTCAAACATACCTACAGGTGCGTCGTTAGTTTCCTCGTCTGCGGATGACAGTGTACTGTCGTATAGTGACAAACTTAAGGAATCTTGTCTACCTCGTTTATCATCAGCCAATCTACAGTCTGTACCTGAATCTTTGGTATCACCATTGACTACAAACTTTAATTGTGAATCTGTCGGCAGCGAAAGAGGAGAATCCTCGTTGCCTGCATCTCAGCCAGTGTCTCCGCAGTCCTCGTCCATGGTAAACAGATTAGCGTCAAATCCTTCTACAATCCCAGCATGCAGGTATGAAGGGAATTATTCTTCACC
The DNA here is from genome assembly GCF_040938485.1 of Diadema antillarum. Lineage (NCBI taxonomy): Eukaryota > Metazoa > Echinodermata > Echinoidea > Diadematoida > Diadematidae > Diadema > Diadema antillarum. The sequence continues at coordinate 16,346 of NW_027271891.1, forward strand.
TGAGAATTATCTTTCAAATGACAAGCTCTTGTCTACGACCGGTAAAGCGGATTCCCCAGCTGTTTCAACCGAAATTAGTGTGTTACCATGTCACCATGTCACAAACTCTTCTCAAGAGCCAGATTCTGACCAAGGCCAGAGTAGATCCTGCCAGCAGTCATGTCAAACAGAAACTGTCAATAGTGAAGATGTTTCAGACCAGAGGAAATTAAGGAAAACAAGAGAAGAGTCTGGAGCATTTGTCTCCCTGACTGGCTATGTGGATGAGGAAACTGACATTGGGGACATTTTGGGGTCAGATCAAGAGGCGAGTCACTTTGACTTGACAGAGGTATATACAAGTGTAGTTTTCAAAGCTGAGATCTGTTAATTCTTTTAGGTATTTTTATATACACGGTATATCTACATGTTTAAACCAATTGTTCAGTGTGCATCCACTGTGCACACAAAACCTTTTGGCAGATTAGCAGTTGTACCACTTCCCCTGCAAAGTAGTCTAAAGATCTCTGAAATTTGAATGGGCCTCTTGTCAGTGGAGGTAGAAATTGAGCAATTCAGGACACAGCACTGAAGCATGTTAGAATCAGGTTATAATGCCTTTCTATGTCATGATTTCATGTTCTTTGTACTGTGTGTTAAAAACTGAAGCTCCGTACATTGATACCACATTACAGTCATACTTTGATTCACTGTCTTTTAGTTGTCTTTTCACTTTAACCCATTGAAGACTAGTCCAGAGAAAACTCTGGCAAGTGTCTATGGGAAACGTCTGTTATAACAAATCAGCTCGTCCTCTATGGGTTAAGTGCTGAAACCTCATACAAACTATGAGTTTATGATATCTATTTTTTAAATCAAAACTTGGAATTACAATGTATGAAGAGATATTGTTTCAGGTATTTGTTATTTTGTTAAGAATGTGTTGACATTTATGACTTTCCATCTTTTTCAATGAATATGCTTGTAACGTGGAATGCATTGTCATTTATATTAGTGTATAATTCTTTCCTTGATCATATTCCTGCTGATGGTCCAAAAGCCATTCATGATGGTTGGTCTGCACACATGTGGCAATCTAGCGCCCTCCATGTTGAGGATCTTTGTGGCCAATCCCAGAATTCAGTGCCTTTGTGGTGTTGGTTGCTGCTATCATCACGTCACAGAGGAGTTTGCTAAGACCGATGAGTGGGACCGTGAGCATCCCGGTGTGGAGATGGGGACATCCTACGGCTTCCCTATGAGCAACTGGCTGAGAGAAAGACACTTTGCCCTGGGGAGGGGTGCTCGCATGACAGCTTGCATGGTTAGTGTGATTATCAGACATGATGACAGACAAAAATATTTCAGATCGTGTGATACATTTGTAGCAAATCATCATGTCAATGTCAGACCCTTTACAATTATGTCACACATTGTTAAATTTGGCTTAAAGGCATAATTTACCATTTGCAGATGAAACAAAAACCCAGCTTTACTGCTTTAAAATAGTTCTAAAATATGAGTTAGGGATAGAAACAACCACTGTGAAAATTTGAATCAATAAAATCGATGCTAAGTATTGTTAGATATACAAAATGTGAACATAAGTTATAATAAAAATGTTTCCAGACTAAACCGTATACCGTTACGGTTCATTGAGAAAAATACTGACATCTCCTTATATCTTGGGATTTATTGCAAAACTTTTATATGGGAGGGTGTTTTGTGGTACAACAGACCTACACATATGCATGAAAGGCGATATCTTGAATGTTTTTCAAATGACTGCTCCCAAAGGTAAACTGGACCTTTAATGTGTATGAAAGCCATCTGTAAAATTTTTGTTTCACAAATACTTGTGGGTCTAATGATGCATCAAAGGGAAATTCTTCTGTCAAACATTGTAGAAAGAATCTCTATTTTAAAGCTACAACTACCACTGTATAGAGTTGCAGAATATAGAATTTCATTTTTTGTTTTCTTCTTCTCCCCTTGGTTACGATCAAACCCTACTTTTTGTAACATTCCTTTCGATCTCTCAAATACAGTATGTCAATCAAGGTTTATATGACTACATATAACTACTCAGCTATGTACATGTGTATCATTTGTCAATGATTTCTCCTTCAATACATGTTATCATTTGTCTCTTACAAAAGAACAGCAGGGCTCAAGATAAGATTTTTGAAGGTCAAGGCCATGTTTAAAAGAGCACTTTTAGCTTGGGGCAAAGTGGCCTCAGATACCCCATAATTTCAATGGGCATCAGGGCCAATCAAAAAGGCATTAAGGCCACTTTTAAAGGGCAGCTAATTCTGGTCAAAAGGGCACCAAGGCCATTTTTATTTTCTACAATGACAAGTAGCACAATGTAAGGCACTCCGGTACCAGAATTGCAATATAACACACACACACGCATGTACGTGTATGCTACTTTTCATAGAGTAAGACAACAAGATGCAATAATTGCCAAGATTATACCACTACCATAGTGTCAAGTCATATTGTTGAATACATGTGATCTACAGTGTATATTTTTAGCCACATCATGCTGTAGATGACAGTAGGGTGTAACATTTTACTTCTGTTATACTGAAGTGTCCTTAGGATATTGTATTCTATAATTCTTCCATGTTCCTCTTGTTTGTTTAAATAATGAATTGACAGGCTGCAGAGAGAGTTGCTGCTGGGGACTCATTAAATGTAAAAGGTTTGTTCTACCGGGCCGTGCTGCAAGTCATCTGCAAAGAGCATTATGTAATTCCAACCAGGTGGGTGTTCTAATATTTGATGACTCTGATGATTGTACAGGCAGGTGTAGGTTTAACACCCACTTAAACTCTCCCTTCATCCCCTATTTAGTTGCATATAGTAATCTTGTGTTGGTTGATGCATTTACTGACTTACACTGTAGGTTAGTTTATGCCTCAAGACATTCATGCATGGGATGCTTTGCCTCATGACTTGGCTTGCTAAACATGAGATCATTCTGGCTCTCAGTCTTGTACAAAACTAAGTGTACCATCAGGGAGGTCCCCCCCCCCCCCCCCCCCAATTTCATGATTAGATATTTGATGTACCAGTATTAATTTTTATATGAAAAACAAAAACAAAAACAAAAACATTGTGATCATGCCAGTGAACAAAAAACAGCCATTGTGCACTGTAGGTATAAAGTACTGTATTGTTGTAGTGGGAGTGCTGAAACAGAAATGTAAAGTGGTTTTTATGTTGCATTATCTAAACCCTTCAAGAAACTTTTCTATACCCAACTACGCCAAGGCTTTCAAACAAACCAGAAAGGCTATAGAATATTTCATATTTTGCTACCTGTAAATAAGATCAAGTAAACACTTCATTTATCATTAGTGAGAAGGGCTATTTCCCAGTATAAACTTGTTGCATACCAGCATTGATGCCTTATAAAAAAAGATGAAGATATTATCTTAATCATGATTATGTCTTCAAAATTTGTAAATTCATAATGATGATTACAAGATATTTATATTGTTTTATCAACTTTTTTATTGTCAGATAGTGCTGTTGTTGTGTTCAGTTCATGGTTTATTCAATCATCTTCATAGCTGAGTAGCTGAATTGCAATAATGGTGTATACATTGTAGAATGGTATAAGAATAACATATATTTCATCAGTTAAAACACAACATGTGAAACATAGATTATACTTTTCAAATACTACTTTGTTTTAAAGATGAAAATCTATTGTGTTCTAAAGTAAGAAGAGAGAGATAAAAAAATGGGGCCCTATAGAGCAAATAATTTGCCCCAGAAATGACAAGAGTGACAAGCACATACTGCACAGAGAGTTCTGTATGTGTTTGTCACTCTGCTAAGCTGTAATGTTCCTAGTATGTACAATTGTAGGTGCCAACCAGGGCCCCATTTCATAAAAAGTTGATATGATAGCAACTCTTGCTGGGATGGCAATTGTCATAGTAACGACAAGAATCCAGCTTCCTGATTGGCTGTTGCTATTGGAAGTTGTCATTCCAGCAAGTGTTGCTGTTCTAATATATTTTATGAAATGGGGCCCAGAAATGTTAATCCTCAATACAGAGTCAAATAGAAGGATAGATAGCAGTGGGTGAACTCGGCACCAGCTTTTCTTAGCAGGCAGACAACTAAAACTATGACCCCTTGAACTACATTAACCATGAATACAATGTGTTTTGTACTGTAGGGGTGTGCCAGTTGTGGGAAAATATGTGCATGGCAGCTTGCCATGTATATGAACATGTTTGGAATAACCTCTCAAGTATAACAGGCAAACAAGTAACATTGTGATGCTGAGGGCTTACATTAATAATGGAGTAATCTTCCATACAAAACAGGCACATTGCACCATGCCGTGCAGACACTTTGTTTGCAGAGGCACATTATGGATCAATAGACATGGCAAAGCTTCACAGTCAACATTGTACAGATTTAAAGGACAACATTTGAATGAAAATACATGTACAGTTTTTCAGAGTACACAGTTGTTCACAGATGTGCAACTCACATTCAGCTGATAATGAAATTTTGATGACTCTGTTGCAATGCTTCTCCATTGCTGAGGAGGCCCTTTCTTGTTTAACAAATAGGACAAATGCCTTGTGTGGGAAGTGCAGCACAGATAAAAGGTTGAATGTGGAGTTTACATACAGCTTTACCATTATTAAGAGAGCAAATTCCCAAATACTCAATTCAAAGTTAAGTTGAGTATTCTTCAAAATGAAAAAAAAAATTATTACAATTGTGCATCTCTACAGTCTTTCTCTGGCCATGCGTCACTTTGGTTTTGTTTTTGTTTGATCATTCCTATAGGAAGCAAGTCATTGGGAAGCTGGCTCCAAAGTGTAAGACATTTCTGGAGTACACAAGGAGAGCTCTGAAAAAGCTTGGCTTGGATGAGTCAAAGGTCTGTGACATTTCATTTCCATTTTTTAATTTTTTTTTGTATTGTGTTTACAAAACATGTTTTCCCTCATTCTTCCTATTTTCATGTTTGTGTATGTATTTTCATTTTGCATTTGATATGTGATCAATGTAGTACATGTATATATCACATTTCACATCAAGTTGCTTATATTTCTATATGTTAGTATTTACACTTCTATTAATTCATTCTATTTTCTCTGCATGCTCCCCCTCCCACCTGAAAGCTAATTTCACTTAAATGGGTAAATGCTGCAGTATATTTCACACTTTGTAGAATTTTACAATTATGTTAAGAGTTGGCATTGGTTTAATAGTTAAAATGCAGTTTATCATGTCTCTTTACAGGCATCATAGTGTTGATGTAATGCTTGATTATGCTGTCATTGAATTAGAAAAGAAAAAGTCGCTCATAGGAAATTATGCATTTATTCAGGAAAGGTCAATGTGGTTAGTGTTGCGACATCTGACCTTTGACCTCTTCAAGCTCTCGTTCTTGTCCACAGCTCTCTGATTGTGTGATAGAAGGGTATGAGGAACGATACCGGCCTTTCTACAGGAACCTTGAAGCATACAACCAGCTGAGGGCGTCCTTAGCTCCAAGCATTGAAGCTCTCATTCTCCTGGACAGACTCGCCTACCTCAGAGAACAGGTGAACCCACACTCAGACTCCTCCCCCTCACAGAAACACACAATGGTACCTGGTAGTATAGGGTGACATTGATGTTAAAGGGATGGTATACTATTGGCAGGGATGGGGATTGAGCTTTAAACTTTTTGCAAGGTACTGAGAAACCACTTATGAAAGATTACGGAGCATACCATCCTATGAGGAATTTTAAGTTTGTTTGATGAAAATTGATTTGGGAATGGTTGACATATCCAAAAACAAGGTAAGATAAAGGGATCCTAGGTATGCTCTTTCTTTTTTTATTATGCTCTTTCTTTTCTGTGCTTTTCCATATGATTGATGAGAGGTTAGTGCTCAGAATTGCATATTTGTGTAGAGTTCTAAGTGTTTTGATATGCAATTAATCATATGATATACGTACCTGTGGTCAAGTCATATATTTATTCCATTTTGACTGTTTGTCGTTCTCAGCCCAATGTCCAGATGGCCAGCATTGTTCCCTTGTTTGACCCTGTGACCTCTCCACGCTGCTACGCAATCCTGGCCGTGAAGTCCTCGTAGCTGGTCACCGTGGTCTGCTTCAGGAAAGATCTGCCAAGAATGCCCATTGCTTGCCAATCCAGTGAAGGGTGAACACTCACAGTGAACAGGTGTCCATGGCTGAAAGCTTTTAATAATCACAAACTGACTTCCATGGCTACTTGAGTTAACTCATCTCATTACTACAGTCTCTACTCTGTCGTGGAGTAAGCATTTTGATTGTCTCTGTATTTGTTTTGTTTTGTTTTTTCTATTTTCTATAAACCAGGGCCCACTTGAAGTGGAGAAAAGTTACAATGGACTGCATATCAGAGAAGTTCAATCCCAAGCTTTCCTCTTTGTAGATTTGGGTGGTTCAAGACTTGTCATATTCTGGCAGTCAACACTTGGGTAATTACGTTACCAGCAGTGGCCCATTTCATTAAGAATTAATCTTACACTTGATTTATCCAGTGTAACTCAGTGAATTGAGTGTGTAATCAACATTGATCATAAGTCTGCTTCATAAAGATACACTTGATTTAGAGCACAGGTTTAAGAGCAGATAGCGCGTAACTTCTTTGAATTCCATCAAGCGTAAGGTCACTGTTATGATCAATCTATTTGAAATGGGCCCCATAGCCTAAAAATGACTGAATGTATAAAGCATGTCTTGACACACTGAATACTGTAAGAGACTTATCTACACAAAATCTTTTTTAGAAAAGTTTTTTTTTTTCCCCTGGTGAGTTGTGCAATTTCCCATGATATCTTGGGTGTGTGAGTGAAAAGTGTTTTATCAAAATTCTAGAAATTTTGAAAGATTATGCTCTCAATGACTACCAATATGAAATGAGGTTAGGGGATCTTTCTTACTGAGCATATCCTGTTAGTAAATTTGATAACCTCAGTATCATTTGATACCAGTTCATTTGTTATCATTGATAAAATCTTGTCTGAAATAGATATATTATCGCATTTGTCATGATGCTTTTATGCATATTTTAGTGAAGTGCAGCAGATATTACAGTCACTTTTCAGTTGTTTCCATCAAGCCATGTTCTGCTTTTGAAGTTTTTTCAAGGGCATTTAGAATGTCACCATGATGACATAATACTTGTATACTTGTTGCTAACTTTATCATTCTTTCAATAATGTCTTTCAAATGAAGGAAAAGATATTCATGTGAGGAGGTTCCTGAAATGATATCCTAATTAACTCTTGTGTGCTATGTTTACAGATTTGACCAATGGGACCATGTGTTGAGGTTAATTTAGAAACCTGTGCACACTACTGTGTTGCAGGTTTGAACTCACTTTTCCCTAACACTAAAAGTTTCGTTCTTACCAGGAAAAAGACAAATTAGCAAAGCAATGAAGACAAGTCAATACCAACTCTATTACTGTACCTGCAGTTTGGACAGCTACAGTTGTGTTGAGTAGGAACCAGACTGGTTGGAGGAATTCTCTCCATATCCTTAGTCTTCTTTGAGAACAACTCCATTTGGACGAAATCAACATCATTGTCCTCATGTGATTCATTCAAGTACCGTCAACAGACAAAGTTTCTGTCAACCTTGGCGATGTCTCAAATGGATTGTCAATAAGGGATTGTCATAAGGGACAACACGTTGTGCATCAACATGCAGCAGGATCACTTATTTACCCTTGCACTTGAAGGAACAAGAACTGTCGGAAGTGTGTTTGGCGGTTACGAGACAGAGGGAGAGGGAGGACATGTGTGACTCCGACAAGTTGTAAATGAGGAGTGAGGATTTATTGATAAGCCTCTGTGGGAGTTTCCAAGTCAGTGGTAGACAGACGGGTCATTGTGGGTGGTACTTACAGAGGGGTGTTGCTGAATCAGACCTGTGCATCACGTCTTCCCCTTTTATCACAAAAGTAATCCAATATAAACATGAAGTCATATTCAATTAGATAATTCAACTTCACAAAGCATAGATGTCATCATATTGAAATTCGACATATTAAATAATCGAACATGAGTGAAGAATTTTCTTTTGGTACCGGTGTTCATTCATAGCTACTTCTATTGGCAATTATGGAGCCAGATGTAATGAGTCCAAATTCTCAATGGTTGCTTGATATTAAACATATCTCCAATAATGATCAGTTTGGTATAATTGTTCTTACTTGTTTATCAACCTGGTGTAAAATGTTTTTGTCATTACTTTGCATTTAACATTTCCCCTTTCATTACAAGTACTCCCTTGCATTTCTAAGCAATTATATGAAACATAATAAAATAGCATCAATTTCGTTCATAAACGTAACCGTGGTTCTCTTTCCACTGTTTTTATTTTTATTTGTGGTTCTCTTTCCACTTCCTAATCTACAATCTATTGTTCTAAATAATAAAACACACCATTTGTTGTTAACATATAACATTAACAATTGACGGTGATCAATCATACTTATACTATTTACAATAAGCATTTGAGCATTGTGATGGAAAGTCAATGAAGTTAATTACTGTCTGGTCTCGACTATACTATGATACATGTCTCGATGACTTCTGGAACTGTACAATAGTTTTAATTTGATATTAACTATATTCAATTACTCAACTATTTTCTTGTGAGTAATATCCTGTTTATCATCTAAATGAATGTGTAAAACATTTCTTATTTTGTACACTTTTTGGAGCAGTTTCACTTTCACTCGGTTCAGAAGGTATGCGCTCGCTACGTGTTGGCAGTAGGCGGGGGCTAAGTTTGTCAAGCGGCTTCTGAAATATGCGTATCATGGGCTTGTGGTCTGTGTAGATCACTATCTTCTGGCATAGACATAGTCATGGAATCGATGACATGCAAACAAGATCGCACACATGTCTTTCTCAATGGGTGCATCGTTTCGCTCTGCGTCATTAACGCATTTTGATGCATACGCTATTGGGTTATCGTTATCTTGCATCAACACTGCTCCGCATCCCTCGTTCGATGCGTCGGTTGCCAGGGAAACGGGTTGTAGCATCGTAAAGCTGGAGTGTGGTCATGGAGAGGATCTTTGCCTTCAACCTGTCTACCACTTGCACATGCTCAGGCTCCCAGTGCCAGGCCACACCTTTCTTCGTTGGTTCGCGCAAGGGGGCAGTGACTTTGGACAAGTTTGGCACGAACTTTCTGAGGTATGTCACCATACCTAGGAATGTCTCAACTTCTTCTTGTTTGTCGGGTATGGGAGTTTGATGATAGACTCCACCCTCTCGGCGCTGGGCTTCGCGCCTTCGCTTGAGATAATGTGCCCTACGTATTCAATCTGACTTGAGCAAATGATTGACTTCGCTTTGTTCGGCTTGAAGCCTGACTGATGTACTTTTTCCAAGAATTTTTAGAGGCGGGCGTCATGTTGCTGAACGTCTTCGCCCCAAACCAAAACATCGTCAGCCACTATCTCGACCCCTTCAAGCTGCCCAAACTCGTCTATCATTGCTCACTGCCAGATTTTGCTGGCAGAGGAGATGCAGAAAGGCATCACTTTGTATCGAAAGTGGCCAAACTGTGTATTGAATGTCATCGGTTCTATCACACCCCGCCGGAAGAAAGAAACCACCTGTTGCATGGCCTGCATGGTTGTAACTACTGCCTTAAGTGTTTCCCTCAATTCGGTAAGCTCCTCTTTCATTTTCTTCACTGACGAAGAGTCATCCGTAAAAGCCCCAACTCGAGCAGTGTCTTATCTCGAATTCACGAACTTTAGGTCGAGGCAGCGTTGGGTCGTCATCTTGAAAGTTGTCCAAAACAGACTCCCTCATATCCGCGAAAGATTGGTCTCCGCTAGAGATTACAATTCGCCTCAGCTCCCGCTGGATAGCTCGGTCTTTCACTCCTTTGACAAACCGCTCCTTGAGGGTACTGTCTCTTAGTAGCTTTAAAGCATTTCTTTCCTCGCCAGTAGAAATGGTCTCCATCCGGTCATACAGTCGGAGTAAGTAGCCGCTATAGTCAGCGAGTGACTCCCCATCGTGTTGTAATCTGCTGTGTTGCTCAGAACTCTGTGACTGAACAGATTCCAAACGTCCAAATGGTGATTGGAGAGCTTGTCGAAGCCTAGACTCATCTTTGCGAAAGGCAGCATCACAGCACAGCACCTCATCATCCTTTATGGGCCCGATCAAATGTGCAATTGAAGCTCTTCACCATTATCAAAATTGTTCCCACCAGTGAACTCCTCATTGATGCGCTAATTTCTGAGCCAGTCATGATCCAGTGTTCCAGCATATGGGGTTCTCTATGAGACCAATACTGCCACCAACTCCCTTCACCCTTTTGTTGGTTCGCAAAAAGGATATCATTCAGACGAGTGAAGGTTCAGGTGCGAGTTTCTTCAATTTGCCTTCCTCTACAAATAAGATTTGTTAAGATCGCAGTTCTTCATCTAGTATGCCTTGTCCGCTTTGGACTATTTAATATAACAATGTTGGAATTTCGGAGCTGGGGTATTTGTTCCATGTTCACTGCCGGCAAACAGGGACAGCCCGGTGGTAGTGTCACTGCCTAGCAGTAGATGACAGGTTCGAGTCCCACTAGTTCCTTTTTTTCCGTCACGTTTGTTAATTTGTAGATCAGCAGACGCAATCTTAACAAATTTAATTTGTAGAGGGAGACAAATTGAAGAAACTCACACATAAATATGATCTGTTTGTACTTGTTTACAGGTAGCCAGAATTTGAATGTTGGACTTCTTGGGAAGCTACCATATGACCCAATCCTCAAGAGTCCTCATTGTTCCACTGTCTTCATAGGCTTGCTTTTTAATAGAAGGTTGTCAAGTACCAGAAAAGTAACTTGATATGCATTGTCTCCTTGCATTGGACACTTTTGGAAAAGCTGTGTCTGCCGCTTCTGTCTTGCCTAACCCAGTTGTTTCCAGGGTTTCAGGCCATCCAGACCCATGCAGAAGATCCCCCATGGTGCTCCATAAGCCATCTCAATGTGGAGCCCACCTAGCATAACCACAAGCTTGTCTGCTCCAAAGATGTCAGGAAAGCTCCACTGCATTTTTTTTTTTGCAAGGTCATAGAGTGATTGTTTCACTACCAACACAGGCACTTGGTGTGGGTTGAGGTGCTTAGTTGCCTCTTTCACCAGTTTTGTTCCACATTGAATCATTCATGGGGGTGTTTCATAAACTGTTCTTTAAGTTACGAACAACTTAAGAAGGACTGGAACACGTTCTGATGTGCTATACTTATCAGAATTTCAATAATTCAGCACAAGAAGTGATCACCAGTCATTCTTCAGTTGTTTGTAACTTTAAGAACAGCTTTACGAAAAACACCCCCAGGATTGCATCCTTGAGTGCATTGAATGCATGTTCATGGTCAGATTCCCTCATGAATGGTGTATCCATCTTCAACACTTCCCTGAGTGGTGCCAACTTCTCAGACATGTTTGGAATGTATCTGGCAAGGAACGTGACAAGTCCAAGGATATTCTCGACATCGTCCTTGTCTGTAGATGTGTCTATTGACTTGATAGCTTCAACCTTGTTTGGATCTGGTCGGATTCCACACCTTGTGTAGAGTGATATAAAGAAGTCAATGCTGTCTTTTTTGATGGCACATTTTGCACTGTTGGAGACAAGGCCTTCCCCGTTAGGCCTCCTCTTTCAGGTGACCTACATTCCCGTTGTGTTCCTTTTCAGTGTGACCAATGACCGCAACGTCGCTGATATGCCATTGACAATTCAATCCATGTGCTGCTGTAATATGTTGACACACAGTCCCAAGGGTAACCAATCGCTGAAAGCAGTGCCTTCCAGACTTCGTGCGGAATGTCATCAGCTCCTGACCCTTGTCTTCCAGGTGAACAGACTAATCCAGTTTGGCGAAGTATCGTGTCTCTGCAAAGGTTGGGTTTACCTCTTCCAGCATTGGTACCTTGTCTGGTCAGTGCTTTAGGGAGTTGTTTAGTCATTGTGGTCAAGGAACAAACTAATTGAACCGTCCTCTGACCGTTTGTTGTCTTGGAGCTGCACCAGTCTATATGGTGCTTAATTTTGTGATCCATCTGCTCCATAGTTTGCAGTTCTGCCACGTTTTTGTCTCTTATGTGCACACTACATTTCCTTGATGGATCAATTGATGGTTGTTTAGCCCACCACTACTGCCATAATATATGAGGTGTGGGACTTATGTCTATGTTAGATGACACCATTACAAGGCAGTATAGTCTGGAGATGCATGGAAACAGTAGCACATATGATTCAACCATTTTAGTAGGGGTCATAGCAATAATACTAAGACAAATGTGATATCGAAACACTTGCCAGCAGGGATTGTTTGCAATAGTTATTGGTTCTGTCAATGCCCATTGTAAACTCTGAGCTTTATCATATGCCATGCATCACACAGACACCTTTTTATTGCAAAAACACTTTCCAACTGTCACCGTTGGATTTCTGTTTATCTGGGCAGGAATTATTCTTGGGTGCAATGTTGTTCAGATGTTACTGGTGGCCCACATTGTAGCCTGAGGTAAACATTGTAATCTCCAGAAAAAATTCTTGCATGAGTAATGATTTAAAGGGATTATCCTTATGGAGTAAGATATACAAATTAGTTGAATTAAACCTGTTTCCCACAGTTTGTCCCAGAAATAGGGCCACAAAGTATTGCCCCAGAGATTCAGAGCACTGTTGGTAGATTACATCTGCGGCTTAAGTAGGACCTTTTCATTACGACTATTGGTACGATTGTGTCAATTTGCCATTAAGACACTGTCATAGTCAGAGAATAAAACTTGTTTTCTTTTTGCTTGTGAGGCCACTGAAAAGCTAGCTCTGATTCATTGATGTACCATCAACAGCCACCATACAGATGTTTGAGTAAGGTTACATTCTTCCTGGTTAGTGTCAAACCCATTCCCTTGTTTGTTGATATGTAGACATTGAATTCATCTTTATGCCTAACATTAGAAATGTATTTCCATTAATATTCAAAACCCAAAGTTCAGCAGCCGTTGGAGTAGTACTGTAATTTAAGCACCTATATAAGTAGACTGTCTCCTAACATACCTATCAAATTTTGTGCTTACATTCCAAACAAATGTTGCACTGACAACAAGGAAGCTTACCAGGATATCTTTTCTTTCAGCAGCTCATGTATTGAAATGAAATCCATTGGATATGTATATTGTGGAATATATTACATGCATGGTCGTCGGACCTCATAAAAATGTCCGCAGATTTGAATACATTTCTGAACAAGTGTATTGCCTTGTGAAAAGGGAAAAGTTTCCATCAAATATCTGGCTGCAAGTATGTCTTGCACCAAAGATGTCTGAATTAAGTCTGACGAAAAGTTGGTGTTGACGTTTGTAATAAACCATTCTTAATGTTCCATATTTTACACAGTGACATTGTGTTAAACTTCTGTATCAGTAAAACCTGAACAATGAGTGTTGGGGGGGGGGGGATGAGACTTAGATATTCATGATTTGAATGGCACACTGCAGAGATCAGAGGAAATCATTTTGTGTTAAATTAATGCAATAATTTTCAAAAGAGATGTGAATGCTGCAGCGACATTGGACAACATGGCATCGTGACCGTGCAATGTTGAAATAGTTTTTGTATTGTATTTATTGCGATGTGACAATGATTTTGTTCGAAAAAATAATCTACGAGCTTATATTATACACTGTACATAAAGCAACTAGATTATGATATGTTTTGTTGTTTTCTTTTTTGATTTGTCATGTTTGTGTGTTTGTTTTTCTAGCACCCTGTCTCCATGTAGTGCCTAAAGTGCTTTGTGATATATCCCAGTCACTAGAATCAAACTCTCATCTACCATTCTGTCCCTCCACTCCCTTTGGAGAGGGAATATTCCAGCCACCCTGTCATCTTATGGCACTCCAGATAGAATTTAAATACAGTACTATAACTATGAATTTCCCCAGGTAGATAATCTACACACATCTTATTTGACCAGTGTTCTAATAATGTGATCTGGAGATGAAAATGATCAGTGTAAGAATGTAAAGATGTGTATTCTAATGAACAGGTACCCATGGCACAACTTGTAACAAGAGTAAGCTTATTTCGTTCAGAGATCTGAGAGGTGATTGCAAGGTGTGATATGGTACCTGGTAATATCGTGACCCTTTCAGGCACATGAGCTCAAAATGCTGTCAATATTGCACTCAAACAGCTTTCAAATGGTAAATGACAAGAGTTTACATATTTATAACACGACCCATTGAGAATTTCAACTTAAACATGTATTTGTGTGTGTGCATGTGTGTCTTTATTGTGTGTGTGTGTGTGTGTGTGTGTGTGTGTGTGTGTGTGTGTGTGTGTGTGTGTGTGTGTGTGTGTGTGTGTGTGTGTGTGTGTTGGTAGCATTTTACATTTATGTAACAGTATCAGTGTTGAATGTGATTAAACTCGTGGACTTCTTACAAATGTGTATTCACAAAAGGTGTTTTAATAGAGAAAACCTGCATTCACCTCAACAAGCTTTGTCATATGATCATGATGAACTATTGAGGGACTGTATTATGGCATTAGAGTAGAACACCAGGTACCCGTTTCATACAAAGGTTTGCAATTATTGCAAGTGTTAATAATTGCAGGGAAGCTTTCCTGAAACAATCAATCAGTTAGATAAGTTGTCGCCACAGCTACAATTATTGCAACTTACAATAGTTACAAAACTCATCAAGTAAAATGCTGTAGACTTCCCACACGAGACCACCATTGTAAAATGGAACACGTCAACACTTAAATCTCATTTTAGGAAATAAAATTATACTTTTTATTTCTCAATCACGGTAGCACCATTTCAGTGCAACACTATTCATTGTAAGCATACAGATGTAAAAATAGAGCTGTTTATGTTACAAACTGAATCACTTAATTGTTTGAATCTGTTTTCTTCTGCGAGTCAAAGAGTTCAAGTTCTTGCACATTACGTCTTATTACATTTCATGTCGGGAGCATTGAGAAACTAAAGAGGCAGTTGTCATTGGAAAACTCAAAAGTGTTGCTTCCCATAACTTCCAGTTTCAAAGATTGCATTACAGTAACAGTAAATTATAAAATGACAAAAATTGACATGAATTGCACTTAACCGGAATAGATACATCCACCATCTTAATGTAAAGTAAGTTGTACCAAGAGCTGCAAACTAATTTATTGCCATTATTTCTTTTTATCATCTCGTGTTACGTCAAAAGATCTTGGACGGTTCAAAAGTACTTGTATCCATCAGGTTATATCTGGATAAATCAGACATAGATGTGATATGATACCAGATACTTCTTGCTCCGTTGTTTTGCGATCCCATTTCCAAATTTTACAACCCCTTCAGAGGTATTAATAAACTCTAAGAAGCCGCAATTACTCATGTTAGGTGTACTTCACAATTTCGCCCATCACAGTGCATAAAGATTGTCCGACTAAAACAAGCTAAACATAGATACAGTACAATTCAATATGTCTTGACATAAATGCACTGTACGAAATGTTCAAATACTCGAGCACACCATTACATTAAGCATAACATAACTGAAAAGAACATACGCACGATAGTCATGACCCCGGGATATGACTCAGAGGGAATGGAACTTGCCTGGTGTTTGAAAGCAAACACTGGTGACAATTCTAAGAGCACCGAACTTAGTATTATATTTTTTATCTGGGATCGAGTGTAACATAGGGTTGTTACACCACTACGGTACTCAAATTTCCCCTGCCCCTCGATTAGAAAAAAAAAAAGGTGGCAAAGTCATGCTAATATACTGCAGTTTCTCGTTGGATATACGAGATACTGTGATTTCACACAAACAGGAAACGGTACACCCAAACCCCCACTTCCATGTACACATGTACTGAAATGTTGACAAGATTTTGCATTGAAGACAAGTGCCATGTGACATTCTTTATGTGACAAGAATAGGTAGAAAATACCGTTTCTGGTAGTATTCCATTGTTTTCCGTGAGTTTCGTTACTCGTTTAAAGACAATGGAAGATACTGATATTCAGTCAGAAATGTCGAAGAATCCATAAATTTGTATAATTCATATCAATGGAACGAAATCAGCATACCAACCAACTTGTCACTTAGTGTTAGCAATATTTCTTTATTTTGTATGTCAATCTGTGGTGTATGTCCGTGTGTATGTCTGATGGTATATATTTGAATGTCTGTGTCTGTGTGGACAATAGTGTGTGTATTCTAGTGTCGGGTTTTTACCATTAATTTCGTTCAAGAAGGATAAATGATACTGAGGTAGTCTGGTTCAACGCATCAATTACATAAATCCATATAACAGTGTATTGCCATGTAGGAAAACAAATGTTGAAGTTAGCTGCTATAGTTAGAGCAGTGATCATGCCTCTGTATACGCTTTTTCTGTCCTTTTCTTTCTGTCCACAAATTTGTAGCCATTGGAAAGTCAGAGTCTTTGGATACCATGGACATTAAGACAGAAAGGTGTTGCAATGTAACAAGTGAAAGGAATGATGGGAACATTCCTGATATACTTTGAAAGACTTTGGCTTCAGTGAATATCTGAATATAACGCAAACAGTGAGTGTTTGCATGTGAGTGAACATTGGAAATAGTGAATATACGATCTGTAAGTGATCTATAGAGGAAGCCGGGATGAGGTTGTGTTCTAGATGATTGACACTTGATGCATTGTTTTCCACCACATAGCGAGTTAGTTACTCCTTCCGCCCATTAAACCAACCCCGAAATAGATGTTGCATGTATATACCAATATTTTGACAGCTATAGATGAGAAAATTTTCACATCTGGTTTGGCAACATTAGCAACGCGATAGTTTGCACTGTTCTAAATATTTTCAAGGATGCAGCGTTGGGAACTAGTAGTCATTTAGACCGTCAGAAACTCTACTGTGATATCGTGGAAGTAAGGGACACTAATCCTACTGTCTAATGTCTCGACTACCATGCTCCCGACCCCTGCATCTGCATATCTATAGTGACGAAATAATATGCTAAATTTTGGACATGTGGGATCATGCAGCTTCTTCAGAGTACATTTGTGGCGCCAAAGAGTATGGTACACAGTTACAGCTAGTATACTTAGTAGTCTGTGAAGTTGGAAGATACTGCGTGGTATGGGTCAAAACGCAGTTTGTAAACAAGAGGTAGAATAATGCAACAGTGTCAAACCATTGGCAGCAATTAGTGCAATCCATTACAGGGTTACATCGATCAATCGTGTTCAGAATTCAGGATACAATTTGCATTACCGTCTGACAATGATACTATATTGCAAAGTGTCATAATAGTTCCCAGGTCTGTTCAATACCCGGCTCGCCATCAAGTAGCGGTAAATGCCATTCAGATAATCAATCGATTAACTCTCTAATCCAGGGGGGGGGGGGCATTTCAGGGTTCGTGTAGTTCGTAAAGAGCTTGCGTCCATTAGGGACTAACTTCACTCATAGACCAAAGCCCTGACGTGTATTGAGCCCAGGTTTGTTGCCATTGCTACTACTCTCTCCTAACGATTTGCCCCAGCAACGAGAATTCAGCAGCTACGTGGAAACACCATCGACCTAGATGACCCAGTTTTTATGTCTTCTGTAACTTTCTCCGCTGGGATAAAATTAGTACCCATTAAATGTGTGTTAGATAATTTCGTACTTTGACTACTCATCACTGATTCATACGGAGTTGAATCACACCTTTCTAACTGCAGATAGTTATATATTGTTGCTGGTACGTCAGTGACAATCCACATTTGGACGAGAAAACCGTGTTTAGAATATACATCGTGAAATATGTAATCCAGTCATGCCAGTGGAAGGACTATATGTTGTTCGTCTTCCCTGTAGTACGAGAAAAGGCCACTATAATTATCATATAAACGCATTGCTGATAAGATTGTGAGTTATTGTTGGTTAAATCTAAAGTAACTTCAATATTCACGACATTCTAATTTCACGGGAGCATCTCTGTCACGAACGAAGAGCGAAACTTTCTTCGGTTTTTGCATTTAAGACTTGTTCAAGTTTGAAACCTAGTAGTAAGGTGTTCTGATACGTCAGCTGGACTCACATTTTAACGAAACTTAACACACAGCTTTTTACACGCTACACTTTACCATTCTAAGAAGGGTCTTTCTTGATTGTAACACCAAATGACATTCCATTGAATACTGTGTATTTCCGAGAAAAGGGAAATGTTTCGAAATACTGACACAGTAAATCTGGAAATACAAGACCAGACGTTTCAAATCTATATATGCATGTAAGCCAGTAAGTAGGCCTACAACAAATGCTTGACATGTAAATTCCTGATTTCCGTTTCGTAGATCGCACCTATTGCAACGCCTTCAGTTTTGTTCAGGTTGACGCAAAATACGAGCAACAACGTCGCAATTACGTGACTTCAAAACTCTTGAACTTTGCGCAAGGCTTCACGTAACAATTCTTTTTTTTTGCAAAAGCCAAGTGCTCGTGTAGCAAAAGAAATATCGCCTTTAGAAGATTTCTAGTGATTTCGTCATACTGTACTAACTAGTGTTTCTACAACAAAATATTCATCTTTTTTGTCACCTGCTAATACGGGTGGTTCAACCGTGTAATTAACATAAATATTGTAGTCTTCAAATTCTTCTTTTTTCTTCTCATCCTCCTCTTTTAAGTGATTTTTCGGGATTAATTTGCCCAGATAGGAGAGCAACACAGGGAGAAAGACCAGGCCGTGGAGGGCGCCAAACGCCATCGCCAAAAACAGCGTTTTGAAGAATGTTCTGAAGAGGTAAGTAGGGGCAGTGGAGAGTGGACTGAGAGCAATCATGGACGAGAGGGCGCCCTGTGCTATGGGCATACCCACGGCAAAGAGTGCGGAGATGGAGCGTTTGTTCGGATTCTCTTCCGGCGCCGAGACAAAGGCGTAGGTGATGTGCGCAGAGAAGTCAACGCTGAATCCGATACAGAGGATGATGTTGACAACGGAGACCGTGTCGAGGTTCACGCCCCATAGCGACATGTAACCGATGACGGCGGAGTCGATGCTGATGGCACAGAGCGTGACGAAGACAGCGCAGACGGGATGTGGGATCATGACCAAGGACACAATCATCATACACGCCATAGCAATGCCCAGTGTCTGCAGGAGACTGGACAAAGTGCCGATATACTGGTCATAGACCACGAACATTGGGTGGAAGGTAATCATGGAGTAAGGCGACTGACCGGCAAGCTCCCGAACCTTCAGCATCATGTCGCGCTTCTGCATCGCATTGTACATATTCCGGCTGGTCACGAGGAACCGCGAGGCCTTGATGCCAACAGCAGTGACGTTATCGGGTCCGTATTCGAAATTGATGTCGAGCTCGTACTCTTTAAATCTGTAGTCAGTAAGAAAGCGATGTTGTAAGATGTTAAGAAACGTGTCTTTGTCAACTTCACTTGTGCCGAAGATCGTTTTTAGGTACATTGCATACATTCGCAGCCAGGACACAGATAAATCGGCTCCGTGAAACAGGTCAGTTGCTTCGATATCGGCAAGGGTTTGATTCAGGGAATTCTGAGCGGACAGATTCCAGTAGTCCACTTCTTGAGTGGTGGCCACGCTCACTACCGGACCGTATTCACTGAAGAAATCTTCAAGCTCCTTGTAGAACCGCCACGCCGGGGAGCCGTCACGCGCGAGATTCCGCAGCTGCAGCCCCTCCGTGATGTGCATGCAACCGTAGATAGCGCCACCGATGTAGGCAGCAAAGAGCGCCACCGAAAACAGCTTGACCCACTTCTTGGTGATAAACGGGCCGTAGTAGTCCCGGAAGAGCACCATGATTGGATGAATGATGTGCGACGCCGGCTTCTTACATTTCATATCATGCTGTGGCACGCCTCCAGCGCAGAATATCCTGTACAACTTATTCGGCGCTTCCTCCTTGGACAAGACCTTCTTACAGGTGTAGCAGTGGAGGTTTTTCGCCTCTCGGTCCCCGATAAACGCCATGCAGGAGCCGAAAAAGGTGATCTGGTAGAAGTAAGCAAACATCATCGCCACGCCGGCGTAGATACAGAAGGCCCTGATGGCGGGGAGGGAGATGGTCGCTCCGATGATGAAAGCGAGGACGGTGGTGAGGTTGGTAATGGTGATCGAGACCGCGGCTTCTGAATACGTGTGACCCATCCTCTCGTGAACGGGCATGTAGATACTTAGCTGACGCCACCCAGCAATCATGATGAACATGTTGTCAACACCAACACCTATAGAATAGAATAGAAATAGATCAAAATGATGACTCAGTATTTTCAGTGCTTTGTCAGTATTTTGTTTTAAATGTCCCACTTATCATTATCCTAAATAGCGACATCTTCAGGGATCGTGTTCTCATTACCACATCTTTATCTTTATGATTACAGTCAGTCTAAACAGCGGAATGTTTATTCCCATTTCAACATCATCTTTTATTGTAGCTTGGGGTATATAGTGAATGAATTCAGCTATGTTAAAAGTTGGAATGTAATCTCAGAAAGAATTTACCGCCAAAGCAAGATAATGTGTTCCATACGCGCTTGCAGGTAACGAATGTCCTGTCGTTTTCATAAACTTCATATTCACATATTTTATTGCGAGATATCCGTGCTGAACTAAAAATTTCCCGAAGATGATGGAAGTTATTTAGATCACTTTCATTAAAATTATATTTTAGCAGATATTTGGAAATATTTTGAGTAAATACTGCCGGCTCGTAATTTTTGCACAAGTATGATATTATTGTAATCTATTTGAAAGCAAGAACCAAAAACACATAAAAATCTGTAAAGAAAACACGAATTTTGGACCACTGATGCTCTCCCAACTTCTTATTAGGAAATGTCTTGGAACAAGGGGCAATTATGATGTCCAAGTGTCACGAGAATGAAACTCACCAATGATAAGGAAGGGCATGAGGGAGACGATCTCGTTGAAGGACAGGCCGCAGTAGCTGAGGAAGCCGATCGACGAAACAATGGCGAGCGAGGCGGACAGGACGCCGATCAGACCCAGCCAGGGCTTGCTCTGCACCCAGTCCCGCATGATACACGAGCCGACGGCGAAGACGACCAGCATGCAGAAGGTGGCCACAAAAAGCGGGATCACCCTTTTGCTGGCCTCGCCGACCTCGTCAGCCAGCCCGAAGCTCGTCTCGTATGAAACCACGATGTGCTCAGCCGTCTCAATGAACTTCTCCACCTAGTCCATAATGCGACGTGTGAAAGAATTGATAGATATGCAAGTTACCGACAAATATCACAAAATTATCCAAAGTTGGAGTTTACTCAGTAATCGTTGTCAGAACAATATTATGGTTGTGTCAATTTAACTATGGGAAAATGTGAGGATCATTAGAATGCTATACCTAAACTTGAATTGGCGATGGAATATATCCGAGCTTGACTGTTGTTCTACCTCTCCCCCCCCCCTTCTTTCTTTCATTAAAAAAATAACAAAAACAAAACTGGATAACTCAGAATAAGTTCGATTCGTCAGACTTACCTCTTGGATGAAGTGTTCCTCCCACACGTAAGAGAGCTCTTCTGCATGTTGCGTTTCTCTTGTAATGCTGTAGATGAGGAGAATCGCCTTGGCGCTTTCAATCACGTTCGAATCGGGGAGGAGCTCGACTCCTCCAATGGCGTTCCCAATAAAGACACGCCCCTCATGGGGCGTGGGCAGCTGCATAAAAGGAAATGTCAGCTTCATGTGCTCAATGTACTCCACATTGTCACGTAGCAATGCCATGATGATATTGTCATGACAAGCGTGTAGCCATGTCTGACACACGTGGGTGTAGCTGTAGTCGGTGAAGTTGTGAGTGAAAGTGAAGGTTCGGATGAGCTCATCGAGGCGGACGATCTCCTGAAAAGCTTCCTTGGTGAGCACGTTCCCGTGGTCGATCTGCCGAATAATGAGGCTGCCTCGGGTCTGCGGAGATCAATTTGATATAATGGATAGGGAATGAATGGAATTCTTAAACTTATGTAAGCTTTCAGAAATATCATAAGGCAGAAATCACTATGCTCTCATGATAGATGATTGGACGTACCTCCGAAGGAACAATTTGGTACATCAACAATTAGAATATCAAACGAGCAGTTAAAACAATGCACGGTATAGAGACAGTTTTCAGAAAGTGTGGGGAATTAAAACGATATTTACCTTATCTAGCGAAAACCAAAAGATGGCATTTACTTGGATTTTTACAAGGAAATCAACTTATTCTATCTTCAAGGGCCGACACCAACATTCATAGTATATCCTGACGAAAGAAGCATGAGGCTTCAAAATTCTCGCAAAAAAGACATGCTTACTCTGACGCTAACGGTTCCACAGTCTGGTGATTAAATGACACCTTTAAGGTGTTTTTACCTGAGTTTTGAGTGACTAACATTTTCGAGACTTAGATTTCCGCTCTGCAGGACGCGTGTGGTGTTCTTTTATTGCAGACACAGAATACTAAGGCATAGAGTTTTGTTTTGTTTGTTTTTAAGGCTTTGAAGGAGAATTATTGTGTCGGGGTTGGTATTTAATACCAAAAGACAATTGATGTAACAGATAGTGGCAATCACCGTTTTAATAATAATATCATCTCAATGATTATGGATTATTTAACAGTGACGTAAACAAAATATTCTTGAAGTTTTATTGATAGATTAGATAATGTTTGATTTACGTATTTATGTACTTATTTTATTTAAGGATGGGTTGCGGCTTAAAATTGAAATACCAGTCTAGTTTTCTAAGCAGTTTCGTTTATCAAGACAATTTATTATCCAAGATCCCTATCTTATTAATATTTTATCCTTAACCATCATAAGCAAACATCAACCTGATGCTATTACAATGAGTCAAATACCACTTTTCATCCGTCCTGTCCATTAATATTATGGGTTAAGAACAATACGTTTGTATGAATTTAAATGTGAAATTATTGGTTTGTTCAAATTTGATGTGAAGATTTACACGCGAAATGATAACGGATAAGGGATGAAACGCATAGAAGTTATTATCGCGAATTACAATGATGGAGTAATACTACTATAGGGCCCAACGACAGGTCGCATCGTGTCGTAAATTCAGAGGGGAATAATGCAAGGTTCGTTGATAACGGAAGCGTTGTGTAAAGAGTAAAGATGATCACCAGTTACTGTTAATCTACTGATGAATTATAAAAAAGGCAATCTGCATAAGTAGGCCTACGCATTATTTCATATCTCTGTTAATAGTCTGTTCACTGTCTCGCAATAAAATACAACAGTTCTGCGTCGAGACAACCCGTACCTGTCGGTCAATGAGCTCTCGGTTCGGCAGGAACTCTGTTTCGTTGTCGCCTGAGCCAAAGTACTGCATGAAGACGTTACCATCCGCGCGGCCAGTGCTGCCCTGAGGGGTGAACAGATAGACGACGTCGTCTTCGATATGGAGGCAGGTGATTCCGTGAACGCAGATGATGGCGACAGCGAGTGGCATGAGAAGGAAGAAGACTCGATGACGCGACACGAGCTTGCCTAGATTGTAGAAAGCCGTGGTCATCCAGCGGTCGATGCAGCGATAACTCTGCTTCTCGGGTGCCTCGTGGGTGTACATGGTGCCAGAGTCCGGTCTCTCTCTCCACCAGTGAACACTTCGAGCACGTTTGGTTTGCTTCGTCTGTAACTTGTTATAAGCGGAAAAGGTCTCGATTCACTGTGAAACCATCAGCCTGACCGTAGGGAACCGAAGAGAACATACGACTGACTGGGGTCCTTCGGGCAAACGAGGCTGTAGAGTCTGAGGAAAGATTCAGAAAATAAGTTGTCTTTATTGATACTAAACGTAGACCGTTCTTCCTCCTTTTTGAAAATGATATAAATGAAATATTTATCCCCTTCCCCCCCCCCCCCAAAAAAAAAAAAAATAATACAACAGATTTAAAAAGCAGAACAAAAAACTTGTGCAATGTAGGATCTACCTGCAAAGTGGCATTACGTAATGATAGATGTAACACGTACGAACTGACCTATCTAGGTTCAATTCTCTGAGTGTGATGTTTTAACCCGTTCCATACTAAATTCTGAAATCCCCATAGACTTAATACACAGGCCACCAGGTTCCCGTATGGAACGGGTTAACTGTAGACTTATCATTTATAGGCGATATGCTGCAATATGATTGTGGTGCTGGAGGTGATACAGTCATAGGTGGAGTGTGGATAAATGATTCAGACTGAATACTGGTGAGGACGGTTTATTACTTAGGCTCATGGTAGTCATTGAGAAAGACCAAGTTCATGTCGGAAGCCGAAGAGGCATACACTATACAAGTAATCTTCTGAAGTGGATACTAGCTATTCCTACAGTTCAAATCCTAACAAAAACAAACAAACAAACAAACAAACAAACAAACAAACCTTACGTTTGAACACGACCACCAAAGAAACGGATAGAACACGTTCTACGGGTAGGATACGCCGGAACTCATGGGGTAACTACCCGTCACTGCCTGCTCACCGACACACGCGTAAATTGTGAGTACACGGCTACGATGTTATGATTAATACCACTCGTTCACATCTCCACAGCGCAGAAACGCGCGAAAGCAGACAAGATACGTGATACGAAGACCGACAATCACATCTAGGCAGCTAAAAATTGATATCTGATAAGAATCCGAATATTCATATCTTCCCTGCGTGTGCCGGTGGGCTCTAAGGGTTTGATCACGGTTATATTTAGGTCGACGCTGAGCTTGGATTAAACGTTAACTAGGGCAACCCTGGCAGTTTGCATGTTAGTGATGCAGACAGTCCGCAGCTCACGTGTCAGCCTCTCCAAATCTTGTCATTGGATGAGTTTGCTAAATAATCTAAATTCCCGACAAATATATTCATGACACTGTTGATTCTTGCAAGTCAGAAGCCTGCCAGTGGATTGCCCGACATAGCGACGAAATTCAAGCTTTGAAACTAATATACGATAACATGGAGGGGAAATGAAACTGGTCTATGACCAACCGATGTATCATAAAGGGATTTTATTTACTGTCATTGTTCCTCAGTTCATTTTTTTTTAGGTCGATGATTTAGATTTGGGAAAAGTGACTAAAAACTGATCTATACATTCTCTGGCGCATTGCATTAACGTAACAAGAAATAAAGGATTCATGATCATCGTCACCATTATCACCATCATGATCATTGTCACCATCGTCATCATCTTAATCGGACTTATTGTCGACATCTTCATTATTACATGATCAGTGTGAAAGCATCACACTCATGTCGTCATCGCCAAATCATACTTTATGATTATATGAAGAGCTTGCTTCCAAAAGGCGCTACTAAAGCCACTGAAAAATGATGGATTTAGCGCCTTTTGGAAGCAATCTCTTCATGTTATGTCCTCTTTGATTATCAGATTATATACGTGCTATATCACAGAACGACTGTTGAACCCTCAGATATATACAGCTTTCACATTTCATCGGACTGACGATATTATTCATCTCTTTGTAAATAGAATAAAAGATTGCAGCATGAAGAGCAGCAAGTTTGAGAGGAATATTATAGCTTATATCGACCCAATCACCTATATAAAGCGAGTTTGTAATCAAATGCTACATGGTCTATCACGAGGGTCCCGATATTAGCTCCATCTGACCACTCACAGTCACTCGACATGGGGTCTTTACTGTGTAGCTTATTACGTTTATTACCCATATTCACTAGAGAGTTTGTGCACTGCTTCATTGTTGAGAGGGGGAAAGGAAAGAAGGTTTGTAATTACAAAACAATCCTAGTTAGGTTTCTATTTAGGGGGCAGTCCCAACTAAATGAAGATAACTAAAAATGTGTCTTTCCTTCAAGGATGTGTTGATGCGTTCTAGATCAGGAAATGCTACTACATTATGTATACGTCGTATAGATAGATAGAGGGAACGAATGAATAGGATGACATGGATAGCGTAAAGATAATTATAACGAGATTTCTGAAAAAGTTGTTTGGAAATTATCATTTCAAATTTCTAATCAAATATCTAGATCCGACGAAGCATTCCTGCTAGAAAAGAAACAATACAACAGTAATTCTCTCAAAGTCGTCTC
>NW_027271891.1:47500-215000 GCF_040938485.1 Diadema antillarum
TATACCATGTGGTACACTAACATACCCACAGGGAGTTCTTTTTTATAACTGCATATCACTTTAGAAGCGCCTGGGAAGGCAAATTACTTTTTTAATTTCTTAATTTCAATTCAAGCAATTCAACCAGAGAAAGGAAAACAAGACGAATGATAATGGCAATAGATTGAAGCTCGCTGAAAGAGCATGATAAAGAATAACAGCAAGAACAAATAATGATGAAAGGAGATAATAAAGAAATTGGAGAGCCTTATTATTTCTGAAATATTTCCTCCAGCATTGGAGACAAATATTTGATGGGTCTGAAGATATATTTCCATTCATTTTCTTCAGTCATTCAAATTCATAAATGTTCAATCATTGTGCCATCACATTGCCTGCGATGTGCTATTCCTGAAAAAAAAATACCTACGAAATTTACTTCCTCAATCAATAACAAAGTATCATAGATTGATTCGTTTCACTATTTCAAACTGATTATCCGAAATCTCTTTTTTAAATAAAATTCAACATGAAACAAAAGAAACGTAATTTATTAATCCTTCAATATATTGAAGAGGTCTTCATTTTTTCTGAGACAAAGTTCAAACGATTGAGGGGCAGCTTATCTTATCGTTTCTTACCTAAGACTCAAATGCTAGTAAAACAGACGATGACATACCCACGCTAACCATGGCTAGCCATATATGGACTTCGGACAGAATGTCGATAACTCTTTAGGTTAAGCACGAGTGAAAACATCTAAGAAGTAAAAACAGTTGAACAAGTCATGAAGGTGATCAAGACAGATCCAATATACCTGAATAGATATATTACCACATCTTTTGAAAGAAATGCTAGCCATTTAATTTTTAAAAGACTTTTAAAAGACGTCAGAGTCTATTATGGTGTGTGCTCACTATGTTCTTCATTCTATTTTGTTACTATGGCGACATAACGAGTAAATAAAGAAAGACTAGATAAGGAAACACATTGGGATTATTGCGTCATCTCAATTTACTCTCTCCCCTACTCCCCCCTTCTCTCCCCCTCTCTCTCTCTCTCTCTCTCTCTCCTTCTCTCTTTCTTAAAGAATTGCAAATTAATCTATAAGCAATTGCTTGGTAATGGTTTATCACTTAAACTATAGTACGAGCATATTATGTGTGTGTATGTTACAATCATTTGAATGCTTGTGATAATGTATGTTTATAATTATCTTAGCAGATGTATACAGGCCTACACATTATGTTTGTATAATATTGCATGCCTCTTTAATGATTTATTTGCATTAACAAATGCTAAAAAAATATGTGAGATGTAGTCGTTTGCATTTCTCAACCCAAGACCAAAAAAAAAAAAAAATCATTACTACAAACAAGAAGTGCGATAAGTCAACTAAACCTGTAAAATCTTACTTTCTTGTAACATTTATTCTATTTCGGTACCTTTTTATTGCGACTATAATGTAATCTCGGTGATATTGGACGTGCATCACGAGTCAAGGTTAACTCGAATGGTGAGACAATAACACGATGTCCTATCGCTAGAAACAGGTCCCGATAAAGCATTTACCCCGATAACGACGTTATCACTGTTTTTGGTGTAAGCGAACTTTTCCGCGCTACTTGGAACAATACAGACAGCTTATTTTAGTTATTAATTAACTCAGAGAGGGTAAATTCTAGAACAAACAAAGCTGTCTTCTAGCGCTCAATCACCTAAATTTCGACGTCCATGGATGCTAAGGGTTCAAAGTTCTATATAGGTGACCTTCTGTTACCAAGCGGACAATGAAGGAAGATTTGACAGGTGACGGACAGAGGACTGACCATGTATCAGACAGGAGAAAACGAGTTCTATCAATAATTGATCATTGTATATTAATAGCATTTCTACACTAATTAAACCTGGACTGGAATACATTTAAGATTTTGTAACACTCCGGTGTACCAGTTATAATTTATCTTGCTGTTTCGCACATATTTGCTTAATTGCCTATTCATCTGAATATGCTTATACATGCATGATAATTATGGTTATCAGTTACAGTTCGTTATTCTGAAGGAATCCGAAAATGAAATAAGGTTCATTTCTGAAAAACGAAGCAAGGTAATTCTTAATTTCAAAGGTTCGTTATTACGCACCCCATTTATTTTCTCCAGATCAACGGACATAATATATATGGTAAAGTAAGCGAAATAAGGTTTGCGGAATACGCGGTATGCAGTGATATTTACAATCATAAATGTAAAATTATGTATGATTGACAAAATGAGGGTGAGGCAGTCCCCTGACAGTGAAGGATGCAAAGGTAGTAGACAGATAGATGATTTATAGCAACATGATACACATCACATCACATCACATCAATTCGATTTTCATCTAGTCCTAAGTATTCATCAAACACGAATCAGAAAATGTTAATGATTCCTAAATAAACAATATGAAAATGTCGAAAAACTAGACTTATTCACTTTAAAAAGACCGTTTTTGTGGGGTTTTTGTGTGTGTGTGTGTCACACGTCCTGATGTAAATTGTCCTCCATACAGAGACACAGTAAAAAATAACATACCAGAAAAACTATAAAACACGCCAAAGGTTCAATCGTATCCCGGCAATTACCCCCGGATAAATACTGGTTAGTGGTAAGGTTAGAGTAAAGATTAGGGTTAGGGTTAGGTTTAGGGTTAGGAGTTTGGGTTAGGGTTAGGATTAGGTTCAGGATTAGGAATAGGATTAAGGCCAGGGGAAGGGTCCGGGGTAATTGCCCAGGGGGTAATTGCCCTAGACCCAGGTTCAATATCTTCGTGAAACAAAGTTGTTTCATTCTAAAGTTCCCAAATGTGTTTTCTTCAGCTAAAAATTCCGCTAAGAGTTCTTCAGAGAAAGACTTCTGTTTCACTACCAAAAAAAAAAAAAAAAAAAAACTGTTCGGTTTTTTTTTATCTACGCCCTAAAGACTTAATCCTCGTCCAGCCTCCAGCTGAGGTGTATTTTGAAGATGAATGCTCCCTAATTAATCGCACCTAATTACAGTGTAGTTCTTATCAGGTTGGCATGGCATATTTTTATGACATTTTCCTTTATTCATTTCGGTATCTTTGGTACGCCAAAGTCATAGGGCTCAGACTGATGGCGCACTTTAGTTACCTGTGATCTCAATGTGAAATAGAGATTAGTGGGTTTTTCCAGCAACGCCGCTAGAAGGGAAGAGCGGCCTCTACCGACAAAAATCGCGACCAAGAGTCTGTGCTACCTTTGTGTCTCTTTCACTCAGCGGTCTCTTTCCTGTGTTGCGTTTTCATTTCCCCTCATGCTGGTTACTGGTATACTTTGGTCTTGCGCCATCATGCGAAGAGGATTGATGTACATGTTACACGTTTACTAGTTCCCCAAACATGACATGCACGATACCCCTTTTGGTCACAGTTTATTTTGGCGAAGTTCCGAGCCTGGACTGAATCTCTCCGAATTCTAAGTATACAATCAGGGCCATAAAATGGCATTGGATAATCTTCTTCTTCTTCTTTTTTTTCGTCAGGAGAACAAATATTGAAATTACTGTCTAGCCGTCATTATATCTCATGCAAATAAAGGTATTTTTGTTGTCGGTTTTTTTTCTTCTCACTTTTATCTTCGGAAGACAACTGTGATAGACATAAGCTCGTTGTAGGTGTCAGCACCCTTCGTTAATTGTTGTCCCTTCTTAGTAATAAGTATAATAATTATAATAATTCAATGCCCTACGCTAGCTTTATCTTTGATATATGCCGTAAAGGGATTCACGTCCCCACGAGGATTCAACTTGGCTTATGGAGGGGAAATACTCATATTGTTTCCATTTTGATCTTCTCAAAACTTGCAAACCTAATTTCTCGTGCAAAACCCATTTCATGAAACTGTAATGGAGTCCTGAAATGTTGGCAATCATTATTTTGAAGTATCCTTATTCGATGTTTTCAGCTGTAACGAAATGACGACGTCCTTTGTCGCTTTGATTCCTTCTATAAGGTCGCTATCTTTACGCTCCAGTTAGATTCTAATCACTACCCTTGATGTAATAATCACATTGGTACAAACAAACATTGTTTACTGAGGTCGATCTTGTGATTCTCTCATATTCCAACAAAAGGAAATCAAATACTGAGGAAAAGATGAAGAATGAAATAACATTTTGTGAATACTTCTTGTATGTATTTTGTCTATATGCGAAATTAGGCTAACATTCTCATCACGTCTTACAACAGGTCACTGTCATTTTTTTTTTAAATCAATTTCATATTATTTAAATGTGCCAAAGCTCTCTGTAAAACACTGACATGTATATTGTATGGCATTTTAAAAGGAATTCTTCTACTATTATCGACTGTGATGACAAAAAAAAACAACAAGTACTCTTTTTATATTTCCTGTATACGTTTAGTAGCGATTTTTTTTTCTTCACAATATTATGGTTATGACTGGAGATGTGATTTAGTTACAAGGTTAAGTCGCAGGTCTTTTTTATTCTCTGGCAATGATTCCCAAGTCTGGTTTGAATTATATATGACAACCGGACTCTATAAAGGCCGAGAGAAAAATACAGTGTGAGAAAGGGAGAGAGAGAGAGAGAGAGAGAGGGGGGGGGGGTGTGCAGGGGAAACTACAGTGTATTCACAAAGGGAAACCTTGAGAGCTATTTGTGTCGCTTCTATACTAGTACACTGTATACAAGAGCGCGCCCCCACCGTACTGGCGTTCTGAAAGAAGCATGAAAACAGTGCAGTGCGAACAGCGTGAAAATGACATTGAGGTGTAATAGCTCCGAGGGCATTGTTGGTCTATATGCACCACAGTGGAGGACGAACAAATAGAGCGAGCTAAAGTTTGTTGAACTGCTAACATGCACTCATGACCCCGATCCACTTTTCACTTATTTCGTCTCCTTTTGTCGCCGTTGCATTAGAAATGTAGCAGGACTGGTCTGGGGTTTGTCTGCGTCGCGATCAATAGAATGACGTTCTCTGAAAGCTTCAATAATACAGAATCAGGTTCAGATCTCATCGTTTTCACAATTTCAGCATTCGAAATGAGTGCAGTACATTGTGATAGCATTTTACATTTCAGATTTCACTATTTGGAGTTACACGATGAAGTCACGAGTGTCAGAGACAAATTTCTCATCTCATATATAGGCCCTATATATGAAAAAGAGAAAGAAGGAGAGATAAAAATCGAAAGAGAGAGGGAGAGAGAGATACTGAAGTGGAAAAAGAGGAAGAGAAGAGAAGTAGAAGTAGAAAAATAGGGAGACAGATGAATTAAGATAATAGAGATATATGAATACATAGATAAAAGTAGGAAGCGATAGGAATAGATCCAGACAGGGAGATAGATACGAGTAGATCCAGACACACAGGGAGATATAAAAGTATATACAGATAGGGAGAGATATAGGGGGGGGGGGAGGAGGAGGGATAGAGGTGAAAGTGGGATGGACAGAGAGAGAGAGTGAGGGAGAGAGATGAGGGAGATAGATTTAGACAGAAAACAGGGGAGAGAGGAGAAGTTGTGTAATAAAAGAGAACGAGTGTGCCTTGATCGTGTTGATGAAGAATGAGAAAGAAGAAAACAAAATAATGACTGGAAATATGCTGGATAGATTGCAGAAAGTATAATCAGTAGATTGAATGCAGAGTTTATAGATGTTGAAGTATATACGTGTACTAAGTTCAATGCGAAAGAATTAACCAATATCTTAGTGAAGAATAATGTACTGGATGAAATAATGGCTATGAGACTTATATATAAATTATGTATGACATTTTCAAATAGATAATTATCATTGATTGTCATAACGCACACACTCGCAAACACGCAGGTATAGAGTCACCCCATTCTCTCAGACACAGACACACGAGACAGACAGACAGACACACACAAACACACACACACACACACAGACAACAAACGAGTGAATGACTTCGTCATTGTCATCGGTCGCTGGCTGGTGTAGGGCTACAATGTAAATAACATTTTAACATCAGTACAGAAGGGGTAAATTATCCACGTAATGTCCACGGATATAAACCTAAATAATCATATTATTTAATACAGAATGATAACACAATATGATTTACCCAGAAATGGTTTCGCTATACCATGACATAGGTACGAGCCATTTCATTCAATGTTAGTGGGCGTTAAAGGGATCGTATAGTTTTGGTTGAAACCTAACTTCAGGTTTCTTTAATTTTTAGGTGAGATAATGAGAAGCCTCTTGTGAAATATGAAAGATCATGCAATTCCCAGAGAAATTCAACTTTTATTTGATGAAAATTGGTTTTGAAATGGCTGAGATATCCAAAACAGAGTGATTCTAATAAAGTTTAGTGTAGGAACCACCTTTTATTACGATCGCTTTGTTTTATTTTGTTTTTGGATGTTCAGTCATTCCAAACCCGATTTTCATCAAATAAACTTTAAATTCCTCTTAAAATGGTATGCTCTGTACTATTTCCTAAGTGTTTTCTTGGTATCTCACAAAAAGTTAAAAGCCCAATTCCCATCTCCACCCATACTGTACCATTCCTTTAATTCACTCTACGCCTTTTCATAAGAATTAAAGTGCAGTTTCACACGATGGTTAAGTAGACTAATGGAATCAAATAAACAACTGGTATAGACGTTTCATCAAACTCAGACCGACATACCAATGTTAAAAGACTTTAAACTGCACTTTTTTCCTTAAGTGGTGACTTCGGTTGCCACCACACTTGAAAATGGGAGGGAGTAATGAGTGCATCACCTCACAGCTATCACAGCGATGTGTTCAGAAAATCGCTGTTTGATGCACATCCTTTCCTATCACTTGTCTTAAATGAAATTTAATAGAGCCCCTTCATAAAACATCTAATGACCGGCTTTCTTATAACTATTTTATGCTAGAATGTTGATTGATGTGTTTGTTTTAGTTTTATATAAAGCTGCACAAATCACATCCTATTTTGCTCTATCTGATGACGGACTAACTTTAAAATATTTTAAAATGGCGCTTAGCGCTTTGCGATGAAACTCGATCTTCATATACTATCATTATAATAGACTCCATATGATTTCATGTTAACATTTAAACACATCTATAAAGAAAGATGGCAAATTTTGGACCAATGATCTCTAAAATAAGTTTAACACCCTCCTAATCATCAACTGGAGGTTACCGAGTTCAACCTGACACCCTCTTCAAGATATACACTCTCCTTTGTACACAACTGAGGTATGATCAATGCGAATTCAGCCAACCCAATTATAGACCGTTTCACGGCCACCTGGTGCCGTTCACTTCTTACACGTTTGTGTCTGGTAAGCAAAGCTTGCACATTCATCACGAAATAAAACATCTGATGAATGTTCCACTACATAGCACTTCCCATAGTGCAACACCAATCGGATACGGTTTATTCTCTGTATACGAGTTATAACCGAAACGTCCGCTGAGTACTTTATGCATCTGGGACAGCATCATTGATGACGTCACCCAGGCATGACCATTTTGGCGTTATCAGGTTTCCTCGTAGCGCCCACCATAAATATCCAGTCGACAGATGAATCACAAATGTGATAAACAACCAGTGCACCGGACGAGATATCGTTGTTTCGTCTACAGCCCAAAATGTTTCTGTGGCTTGCACCCAGTAGTTTGACATCAGTTGTAGACGAACACTCCCAAGGCCCTTCTTTCTACCATTTTGCTTCTCATTGGCTGTGCTATAATTATGTTTGCATTTATACCAAATGCGGACAAGAGTGCCTTCATTATTTCGACAAAACTAGCGTGTCAGATAATCCGCAGGCCTATTAAATGGCTTATAAATCAACACAAGCTTTGGCTCACAGGGCTATAATAATACATCTCGCCTGTACTGAATTGCACGTTGATTCCTATTGCCTGCATGTGGTGTTCATTCATGGTAATTTTGGGGTAAAAGCACTGGCAGGGCCCTCTCGGAGGGCAGCAATAACACTGAGTAGAATGCCATGGTTTATGACCTGATTCATCGCATTATTATTATTATTATTATTATCATTATCATTATTATCATTATTATTAATATCATCATCATCATTACCATTATCATTACTAGTAATAAAACTGATGTAATAAATGATAATAATCGTCATACTTATCATTTCATTATATTACATGCGTTCGACGTTCATGAGGAATACATCTCACAAACTTATTTAATGTTTTTTTTCCAAGGACACAACCATGCACACCGTTACTCACGAAAACACACTATGCATGATACACACTCATGAAGTAATCATTGTATGATAATGTTTACTGTGGTGTAGAGGGATCTTCACAAACATGTAGGAATGATCATAAGGCTTCTAAAGTATCACAAAATACTATCGCTATGTGGACTCATTGAGTTAATTTATGCCAGACATGACATTTTTAGACTAAAAATTTTGATTTTTTTTCATATAAAGTATCAAATAGTCTATTATTATTTTGGCAATACGGAATACGGACTATATCAGTTCTGTTTTACATAAAGCGCAAATCAATTAGCTCAACACAGCTAATTCAATATTGCATTCGGGAAAACAGACATCAATTATCTTTCATAGCATGAATCCTCCATCATTAGAGCAGCAATTTTCATTCTTGAGGTCTATACCAATGTCGTTTGCAAAACCGAACCTCGAGCAATATTTCGCAAAACCTTCATGTAATGTCTTCAAAGTTGCTCTAGCTATTTTTGATCAATCGCTGAAATAAATTGGGCCTCAAAGCAATGGACACTCACCAATATTTTTTTTTTCTTATTTTCAATATCATGCTGAGAAAATTATTGGGGAAAAGTACTATAAAGAGGAAAATGAATGAGAGAAATGAAGGCCACACGGATCGAGTACAATATACTTCAGTGATACCTGGAATTGCTGGCTCATATTCTATTTATGAAGCAGAAAGTTCGATGACTAGTGCCAAGATAGGCATTTCAGTTGCCCTCCACCATATTTCTCTCTCTCTCTCTCTCTCTCTCTCTTTCTCTCTTCTCCTGCTCTTTTTATGTTTATCACTTCCTTCTCGCCTCATCTTTCTCTCTCTAAATATCTCATTCTCGTTTTCTTTCATTCTATCTATCTCTTTGTAACGTCCTTTTTTGCCCTTTGCTTGTGCTCTAACTGCAGATCTGAAAGAAAGATATGATGTGCAAATTAATTCAACCTTTATTCACTATATTGACCTGTACAGAATAGCATGGTCCGAATCTTTCATTCGGTATTTGTTTTATTTTTTTTCTTCTTTTTTTTTTTTCTCTCTCTCTCATGTAATGATTCTCGTGACATCTTGGTCACGTGTGTCTTCTAGTCTCGGGAGATGAATGCAGTGAGGTGGGCTAAAGAGATAAAATCAGTTGTTTTATTCATGAGGCTTATGCCGACAATAAATTCACTCATAGATGTTTTCCTTATACAAAAATATTGTATGAAAGAATAACCAATATACCAGTATTCATCATGATGGCTAACAGAATAAGAGCCTCCGTTCTTGACCTATGACAGGTTTCAATGTCGATTACTTTCCATAGACAATACAAGAGAAAATGATTACACAGATAACAGAGGACAAGGAAAGAGGGTTACTAAAATAGATCAAGCTACAATGCATCGCGACTAGTCTATCAAACATTCGTCGCCCCTTCCTTTTTCTATCATTCTTCCTCGTTGATTGTTGTAATGTTAAAATCTTAAACTCGTGAACATCATTGAGCAATTCACTTAAAACAAACGTAATAACAGACTTTTGTTGGTGTCCTGATCTGTTATCAGATGTGATTATTCATGCAAGATTTGGAGGGACGAGGTTTCTCAACACTCAACGTTTCCTTTTGTGCGTTTTGCTGAGCTAGAAGGAAGACAGAGCGAGAAAATAATGCTATATCAGTAGATGTAGAACACTAAGCAGAAACTTGTTTCACATTACCTTATTCTGTATAGCTCATTGCCAAATAGAGTCACTTCTTTGATCAGATCAGAATCGATAATCAGTGCAATAATTAAAATTCCATTATGAAATAAAATATATGGCACATTTTATTGTTTATGTAAATACAATGCCATGACACAAAAAACAATCATGACAACTGTGTGATATATTGAGAAAAAAGAATACATTTCTACAGCCTTTTCATGACTATTTCTTTTTAAAAACATAACGGAAATCTACAATGTTCTATCATTACGCCCCAATTATATTCCACTCGTGTATCCTTTCTGATCTATGTAGAATTTAACAATAGTTTTAAAAGGATGAATTAGTATAAAGAGAAAGGGGACCCATCACTGATGACAATCGATGTGGGAACATAATAATGTACATGTATATAGTTTGCAATAGGGGAGGATGTGTTCGGGGAGCAATGAAGATATAACGTGCTGAGACACAGGGACCGTGGTTAGTATCTTTGGGCCTATTTTCTTGAAATGTCCTTATTTCTGATTTCCCATTGTTGTTCTCATTATGACAATGTTCACTGTAACATTATCTGCGTTCGATTACTTTTTTTATGGAGAAGAACAGGAAAAAGAAAGAAGTATCATCTTAGTCGAAGCAAGGATGTTTCTCCCTCCTTCCTTTTCGATAAATACGTGATGCCTTTTATACTTTAAAGTTTAACAACTTATGTGTGTATTTTCACCGGTCTTGTTCGTTGATCCTACATAGATGCACTTTAATATGCATGTATTTTTTTTATCATCTTCGTTCTTGGTTGACCTCTCTTTTCGATATTCACATATCACTATAATCTACCCTTTCCATCATTCACAACGGATATAATCACATTGTATATGATATTAAAGCACTGACGTACATTTTAACTCCAAGAGATTTTGAGACTTTATATTGGCCTATCCATGTTTATTCTATTATAATTCATATATGGTTCTCTTCGTATTATTTTAGCCTTTTTGATTTGCACTGTGTAATAACACATATTGCTGGTTAGCACGGAACATACTCTTCACATGCCAAATGTAATGACGTTATATCAACCCCCTATCGCTTTTTACAAAACAAACAAATAAACAAACTGTCACTTCGAGAATAGAAAAAAAAGAAAAGTTGGGCAATGATATGAAAAAATGCCCCCAAATTTGTCCATTATGTATACGACACATATTATCGTTTGTCTCATAAAGATTTCATGTTTTTACTTAGGCACTATAGACAAATAATCATACTGTTAAATTCCCTCTAAATTTCCTGTTCAAAACCACTTTAAGCTTGCTAAAACCTTTTCTTGATTTCTCTGCACGATTTAGGAAAGAAACCACTCCAGTAGTGTGGGATGTCTTACCAACGGAAAATAGGCGAAATACAATCAACAACAGCGACAAACATTCTTGTTGACTGTTTGTTCTGTCTAAGATGGACAAAGGGAATGTACATGTATGCCATTAAGAACAGACGGAAAAAACACAAATCTTGCCAATGGATGGGTGATCAGGGTGACAGCAACGGGTCGTGAATTTGTTTCGTAATTCAGCGTTTTCTTTGTTATCGTCGCGAGAAAGCCTCTTTTCTGCTGTTTTGGATTCTCGCAACAGGCAAAAGAGGGTTTTTTCACTCATGCCTGGCTTCAAATCACGTTACCAGACTACATGCAAAGTACAAGAAGAGTTCCCACAGAAACAATCAAAAAAACAAAAACAAAAATACAAGGCAGATTGCAATTGAAATGTAGCAACGATGACTATGAAAATTTGTCTGATACAACAAAGTTTTAACTGTCGATATCAATAATGATTATGACAGGAAGATTCGTTTAGGGGCCCTTGGGAGAATTCCCATTTCACTTAATCCATCAATGCAGAAAGGCGTTATTGTGGGACGAGTGAAGGTGTGTCATAATTTGCATGTAGCTGCAATGGTGGTATTATGTAGTATGTTTTCTCTCATACAGTACTTTATATCAATGCGTCCATCACGCAGCTTCTTGGCGCGAAACGCTTTGTGTATCTCGTGTGTTTCATCATTATTCGCATACATGGGGATCTGTACTTTGACCCAAATTTGGCCATACGAGAATCTTGCATTACGACATTTGGAGATTCCCACGTAAACGCGGTTGAAGTTTATCAAGCATTCACTGAGCTTATATAGGAAACTTGACAATACAACTTGGCCAAAAATTTCCGAAACAAACCTTATTGATACTAATTATATTCTGTATGTAGAGACCAGCGCGATCCCACGTATCGTATCTGGAGGTAAACCGAATGGCATTGAGGTGTGGAGATTGCAAAAGTTTGTTGAACCCTTTACGTCTACCTCCGCCATGCTATCATTCCTGAATACGACTTCCTGTTCCAAGAAGTAATTCAAATAGTCCATTCATCAATGCTAAAACTGTATATTACGCGCATTTTATTTCCTGCTGCTAAAAATGTGGAGTGTTCCTATAAACAAATACAGTCATTTAATGATTAAGAACTAAGGGA
Source organism: Diadema antillarum (assembly GCF_040938485.1). Taxonomy (NCBI): domain Eukaryota; kingdom Metazoa; phylum Echinodermata; class Echinoidea; order Diadematoida; family Diadematidae; genus Diadema; species Diadema antillarum. The sequence goes on from NW_027271891.1 coordinate 59,982, forward strand.
AAGGAATGACCACCACCATCACAGTTTTTGTAAATAGAATAGAGAGAGAGAGACAGAGACAGAGAGAGAGGTTGTAAATCTGTGGACTGTAAGATCCGTCTGAAAAGAAATAACATATGAATAATTATTCATCTATATTGTGCAATAAGATATACAGCATAGAATTTCAACTTTATTTCCATTTCCTTTAAATAAACAGAGACAATTATTTGAATGCATTAACAAAACAGGTTAGTAATAATTTCAAATAAAAAAAAACACGTACATGTGATCACAAGTAACAACATAGAATGTCTTCCACAAAGAAAAAGATTTGTGAAAAATAGATGTCAGTGACTATTGCTGATGCAATGTTTTACAGTCTTTTCTACATTCCCGTTTTGAATATATTAATTGGCGTTGGCAGACAGACAAGTTGAGATACACAAGGCTACAACATGCGTGGTTGTGCTGCATTGAAGTGCAGTATATTGCTATTGGTGATTCAATTCGTTGTTGTTGTTGTTGTTGTTCCTTTTCGTCATCAGATTCTTCTTCTCCTTTCTCGCAGTGTGTCATTTTTATATGTCTGTTTCTATTTATTTCATAAGCAAGAAAATTCACGAATAATTTGTCGACAATAAACATTGGTCTATTTAGACAACGTGCGTTTGCGCGCGTTTCTATATAACATTTTCAAAACGACTGATCCATAGAATCTTTGTGGAGTATTTTTTTTTGTTCTTTCCCATCACTCACTGAATTCGTGAACAGCCTGCACTCATGCACAGCTAACAGTTCATTACCGAGGCCGAAAGCAGGTTGTACAGACAGAGTTGTCAAGTTTCGCTTTTGTAAGCCACAATGGTAGCATGACCTCCACAACCGATATCACTCCAACGGAGAAAATATCATTTTAAGTCATAATGTTTTGTTACCCACCTACACATACACACACACACACACACACACACACACACACACACACACACACACACACACACACACACACACACACACTCACACTAACTATAGTACTCTCCAATTTGCTCAGTTGTAGTGAGATCGAATGGTATTATTAGTGTGGTGTGGCTGTGAAATCATGTCAGTTTCTCAGTGGCTATTGATTACTGTATAATATACTAATTCTTCTTTTCTTTTTCTTTTTTCTTTTTTGTTGTTGCCTATGCATCGCCCAACAATAACTGCATGAAAACGGACGGCGAGTGTTAATGGGAATAAACCACATTAATATCTACATATGCACTGTAAAAACATCGGTGTTAGATTTAACACCACGGGTGTTAAATCTAACACCGATCAAACTTCAATAAAGGACCACACCCACAGGTGTTAAAAATGCACTGTGATGGTGTTGAAAAGTGTTCACTTGACACTTCGTGGTGTTAATTTGACACTGTACCTGGTGTTATTTTGACACTGTACTGGTGTTAATTCAAAAATGACACCACATGGTGTTGATTTGATATTTGCTGGTGTTAATATCAATGGTTTAACACCCTTCCAGCTTCAATAAGGGACCACACCAGCTGGTGTTACTTTGGTGTAAATTTATTTTCACATTTTTTCAAAAATCTAGTATTTTAATGTAAAATTCTTGATCGTCTTGTTTAAATTAAAAATCAACAAGAAGTGCAGTTACTAAGAAACTCTTCAAAAAACAGTTTAAAATTTGGAAATGACACCCGTAGGTGTTAATTTAACACCATAAATGAACACCGAAAATTTAACACCAGCTCGGTGTTCACTATTTAACACCGGACTTTTTGCAGTGTGGGAGCGTGAAAATCGAAGCTTCGTATCGCATCATGTCCACATCCGGGATAATCTTCTTTACTTCAGGGGAAAACCGCTTGATTCTCCGCGGAAATCGTTAGAAGCTTTGGCGTCGCCATTGCGACTCTGTAAAGAGTTGCGCCAGTCTGTTTTATCAGGGAGGTGAGAGTCACCTCCCTGGTTTTATATTGTTTCTCGGTGTCACAATGACACACCTAACACACTCCTTGGGTGTTTGTCCAAACTAGCAGAACGTGACGAATAGACTAGGAAGGATTGAGGAAAATAGCATCGATTGTAGTCGTGTGCTATAGAATCCAAGCAGCATGCAGCACCCGTAGTCGATGAGAATACTAAAGCTTTATTCATATTCTTTTATCCCAAACAGTTGGGATGGGTCTGCTACAATCTTCGCAAGATAACAAATCACGTCCTAACCTTTCGCTGGTGCTTTGACACAGGTGAGATCAAAACTATTATGCTTCTGTATGATGATAAACGTACTTAAAAATGTAACTCCAAAAAGTGAGTTCTAGTGTGTTAAAGCACCCCTCCCACCCACCCCCCCCCAAAAAAAAAAATCTTTATGGCCGAGAGAGAAAGAAAAAGACCCTAATCAAAGGCATCTTCTCTCTTTCTTCCGTACAAGCTCTTTAAAAGAGGAACATTTGGGGCTCCCATGGCCTAGCTGTCGAAACAATATCCTGAAATCTGTCTTGTACAACTCCAGCAGATATAAAGCATGTAAAGTCAGGGATTTCCATGGACGTAATAAGCATGAGCGCTCCCCAGAACTTAATGAAGAATAAAGGCATACACATGCTGACATCGATGTACTTTGACGATGAAGACTGCTATGAGTAGCCCTATTATCATCCATCGACACCCCTGATACTCCTTGTTAGCGTATAAGATGGTCTTCATTGGGGTAGCAGAGGACCCTGTCATTATGATACCCTATAGAGCGTAGCCAGGTATACCTATTTATACACGAGAGGGACATTTTGGGTAAAAACATCTAGTCAAAGGACGTATAGGCACTTGACGGGATTCGAACTCGGGCTGGACATGCTGGAGGGAACAACGGTTGTGAGAGAGTGTCTCACCTCCCTGGTTGAATGCTGGGAGTCTTAGTGTCAAAAGTGCCACCACTGCATGTGGCAACGTATCCAGCATATGGTCTGAAAGATAACTTTTTTTTTCAGAGTGAAGCATCTTTTCTTCATTTCATCAAGCTTAGGGGAAATTGTACAACTTGATGGATCAAGCAAATCTCTACATTTTGTTCATAGCAAGCATTCCAATGGTGAGGTAAAGCGCAGCATGGTGTTTCGGAATCCATACTGTATATAATCGCCTGGCATTTGATCGTACCTTTTCGCCTCTTCGAAGCACAACAATTCCCGGTAGAACTCTTAGGTGTGCAAAGAAGCATCAGTGCGGAAATGAATGAACTTTATTGCTTCTTACACTTGTTTACTGAATTTCTTTCGCTGATAACGTATATTAAGCCAGCTTTTAGCGTGTCTTGCTGGCTATGAGCAGATTAGGAATCGTATTAAGAATATAACGCAATAGAGGAAGCAATCTTTTCTGGTTATATTGTGAAGGGCAGGTAATTACACGTTCGTGACAAATGAGAAACAAACCGCTACGCGTCGGTTCACCACACTTTGAGGAGATGTGTTACATAACCCTGCGACAGGTTGATTACACAGGAGCAAGTGTGGACAGTTCCCCTGAAATTAAAATACTGTAGGCTCTTTAAGCCTGGGTGGCAATTGGCCGTTTAATAGCAAGACCGAACTGTAATTCTCAAGAATCCTCCTCTTTGATAGACGTAAAAAAAGAGACAAGTCGAGACAACTTCCCAAAATAATACGTCTAACAACGATGTACAAGATGATCATTATCTAGACTATACCTACATGTATCTATCTATATTCATATAGGGGCCTACCATATTCATGCAAAAAGTAGAATATTATGAAGGAAGGTGAGGTAACCTATAAGATAAGATTGCGCCGCAAATTATTCATCAAATCTCATTGAAAATATTTATGCCAGAAATAAAAGCGGAAGAAGCATTAGATGATGTAGAGATGATTATGCGGTAAAACAATACTTGGGACATGAACAGTTAACTTCGTATTGCTGTGGATGTTGGTAAACTTTACACAGTTATCCACGAAGTGAACAGAATGATGTGAACTTTAACCAGCCGTTGTTACACGAGGCGCAGGTGTTCGAGCCTCTGGCTCTAGGTCTAGTAAGAATCATACTGTCCTTCTATCCCGTTTACATGAAACATACAAACACCATTAAATTGGCTTTGGACGATTTGCTGGACACTGGCATGGTCATGGTGACCAGTGCAAAAAGTGAGGTGACTTTCCGGGCTAAAATATTCCTTACTAAACAACTCCAGGCTCCCAACTCCATCAGAGGTTAATGTTTTACATTTATAAATTTATGAACTGAAGAAAAAAAAACAAGAACAACTTACAACTCTTGGGCAGTAGGATGAAAAATCCACAATTTTCGTCGCAACGGCACAGATGACAAAATTCCCATTAAAATCCTTGTCTCGTATTTAAGACGCGAGCGGCCACCCACAAAGGGTCGACAGAGAGCTCCATAAAAGAGATGAGATGAAAATAGTCAGAAGTCATCCCTCTTCCAAATTTCACAGGGTGTAGGAAAGGACCTCTCAGCAGCAGACGAACACGTCCGAAATCGAAAGAGCCAGCGTCGCGAAATGAAGGTGTTGTGAGCAGTCCCCTCTCCACGTGCGCGGGCGGGTAGGGTTACCATTCTCCAACGAACTTTTGTTGTCCTCTCGGTAGCTATCGACCAGAGTTTAACAAACTTTGGCGCCCTTGCTCATGTTGGCTTCGCCTTCCATTTCTGGAGCCACGGTTACCAGAGCGTGACGCCAACCTCACCGCGAGAACCCCACGTCTTTTGTTTGACGCTACCTGTCTGGCTTTTCACATTATTTGACGTTTTCAGAATGCTTCGTGCATGTACTTGAAATGTTTAATCAGTACGTGAATGGAAGTCGAGCAATGTAAACAAGACTCCCATGCTCTTTTGAATATTTTTGTTGATCCATGAATTTAAAGTTACTTTGTCATTGATTACTTGAGACAAAAAAAAATCGTATATCTTTTTTTTTTTGTAATAATCATCATTATACACTGTATCTAAAAGAGAGTGGCTTTGAAACTCTTTTCGTTTTAAGACAGAGCTGCGATCTCTCGGTAACGATTCAAAATGAATTTGGGTCACGGATTACTAATGTTGACGATGTTTCACACGTGAAACTCAAGGCTTCTGAATTCTCTCTGATGGAAGGGGAGGGAAAGAGATTGAAATGTTTGATGGAATGCAGGTCCGCTCTGATTACTTCCTAATGTCTGCAGGTTGAAACTTTGAGATTACTATTAAAATATTATGTCAGTTGATTATTTCCTCTGTGAATGATTCATCAAGCATTGGAAGCCCGTTATAATTTGCATCACTTCAAATCTATTCCACTCGATTTCAGTCATTGTCCAGAAGGATATTGACTGCATATCAAGTCTCACACAAATTATTTAAACACAGATTCATTGTGCTACAAATCCCGAGACATTATCATGAATTGAATTTTTGACATTACATTTATAACATGCAACATACTCAACACACTTTTAACATGTCTTGTGTGTCAAAATTCAAGCCCAAAAATCTGACACTTCTTTAAAGCTCTTATTGAAAATGTTGCATATCTCAGAATTTACATCACATTTTGACATCATTATCATCGAACGAAATTATGCGATATGCAACGCTTGCCTGATGTTTAACCAAGGTTTAACTGGTCTAAAGCAACAACTGTATTATAGATCTCAATTAATAAGCTCTTAAATGCGTTTAGCAGAGAGGGTTTTAAATATTTTACACGTAAGTGACTCAGCTAAACGTAGCCATTCTTTTTCATATTACATGATGGAATCGAAGTACTTGGTAAAACAAAAATACGTCATAATAAAGTGCAGTATGATGGAGACGGTAATAAGATTCGACTGCTTTACTTGATCTTGGGTGTTTGTTTGTTTGATTGCTGTTATTGGCTGTTGCTGTTTTTTAGCTTGAAATTGTCATTAATTAATCGCATAGAATTTCTTTCACGTTTATCATGACGTGGAGTATAACATCTCGAACTGTCGAATTGTTTACAAAAACGCTAAACATTCAGACAAGGATTTCCAGTACCAATGTCTATACTATATAATAACAGGTGATTCAGAGACTAGTTTAATATGACAATTCTGTATGGTATTTGATTGCGGCGCCATTAAAAGTGATGTGAATATCATATCGCTATGCATTCACCTAGAGTTTTCACATCTGCACATTGTCTTGTAAGATTGCTGTGTATGACAGCAGACAATGTTAAAGGCACATTCAGAGAAGGTTGTTAAAGAGAAGTACATCTTAACGGGCCTCCCTTGTAAAGCGATTTCTTGCAATACACTGATAGCTGCTGCATTGTAATTGTACCAAGTATAATGAGCTCAGAAGGTGTCATGGGGCTCCGCCTGGGAGTATTTTCCGTTCCTTATTGTTCGTTCCTTGTCGCTCCGTGTATAACCTTCCAAGGACAGACATGTTTTCCTGGAGCAAAGTTCGTCAGCAGTATAGTGGCTTTGTATATATTGAGCATGAGCCGTTATTAATCTCTTGTCGGTTTTTAGGAAGTTCAGCGTGTTTTGCGTTGGAACGATCACTATTTGTAGCCCTGTTAGCACATACGTTTGCCGAAGTTATTACCAGTGTTTATGTGTGCATTGGGAACGTACAGTGTACTTAATCTGTTAATACTAGTACTTTAATGAAAGCTGTTCAAGTACCGTCTCCAGGTAACACACAAGCCAGGTTGTGAACTCCACCTGGGAAATGAAGGATTATAACTGTTTCACTGTTTTTATAGCGGGATTACGTTCACAGCCTTGAACTATACTGGAAGAAGAGTGTAACTGCTCTTCTCGAAATTGAGTTCGGGATCTATGGACAAATTTGTCAAAAATAACTCATGAACCTCGATTGAAGAAGGGAACTAGAATTCGCTTCGTCCTTATAAAGATTAGCTGAACATGAAAAAATATCGATTCATCGTATAACGAAGAGCCAAGTTTACTCATTATTTACATAATACTTTCTATTCATTTTCAAATTCTTCTCTGCTTTATATTCATTACATAGTATTTGTACTTGCTTAACAATGATATCATGATTTTTTTGTGTGTGTGTGTGTGTGTGTGTGTGTGTGTGTGCGTGTGTGTGTGTGTGTGTGCTTTACTAGAGATGTACAAGAGTGATTGCTTATAATGATGGTTTATAATGATACTGGTGAGATAAGTACCAATTGTTCAAGCATCTTCACCTAGGTCACAAGTTCCAGAAAGAGCTATAAATTCTATTGTCTCGGTATGTGTGGGCTGCTGGGATTTAGCTATTCCGGCCACAGGTCAGTAAGATGGACACAAGAGATAGAGGAAATGAGAGCCGCCAGGATACCAGGTCAGGTGCCGAAACTCGGTCGGGTTGGGCCTTAATTGTTTTGATGCGACTTGCATGAAAATACAAATTTACTTCAGCAATAAATGTGAACGCTTAAATCAGGAGAAAATACATTTTGGAAGCATTTAGTGTAGAAGAACACGGTGTCCTTACATGTTTTCAGCGGGTGCGTAAGTAGAGTGCCACTTTATACACTAAACCAAAAAAGTAAGTTCCCCCCTAGCGTTTTTGGATATATCTCAAAAAGTATTTGACCGATATTCATAATTCAAACGGGAGTGGATAAGGAATTTTATTACTCATAACATGAATGGCAAATCATTGCAACCAGATATTATTATTGGTGTAAAGAAATGCATTTTATGTCAAAATGCATGGGAAAAAAGTTGCACTTCAAGTTATATGAAGCATATTGTGTGCATTTCCTATGCAAGTTAGCAAATTTTTAATGACCTTTTTAAATTGTTATGTAATTCGCAGGAATTTCTTCAGGTACAATAGGCGTTTTCACATCAGCCCGATGTTTCGAAATAGCGCGCTATTTTCTGACTTGGGAAATTAACGCGATCACGAAATAGCGCGCTATTTGATAATGTGAACACAAATTAGCGCGCTAACTGTATCGCTCTGATCGAGAAAATTTCTTGAGTCCAACTCGGGAAATTTCTGAAATAGCGGGATAGTAGCGCGCTATTTGATACATTATAGGCGTTTTCACATCAGCCCGATGAAAATCCAAGCTCGAGATATTTTTCGCGATTGCGAATTAGCGCGCTATTTCATTTCTTATCTCACATCAGCCCGAAGAGAATTAGCCCGAATTTTTTTCGAGCTAATTCGACAGCTGAGTATGTGCAAACAGCTTCAGTAATGTGTGCAATTTCAAAAATTCCTCATGATTATTTTGTGTGCAGTTTGCCTCGATCGATCGGGTCACACACGCTAGTATAGGCATGATGGGATGCATCACGCTAATTTCTCGAGTCGTTTTCACATTATTAAATAGCGCGCTACTATCCCGCTATTTCAGAAATTTCCTGAGTTGGACTCGAGGAATTTTCTCGATCAGAGCGATACAATTAGCGCGCTAATTTGTGTTCTCATTATCAAATAGCGCGCTATTTCGTGTTCGGGTTAATTTCCCAAGTCAGAAAATAGCGCGCTATTTCGAAACATCGGGCTGATGTGAAAACGCCTATAAAATGTGAAAACGACTCGAGAAATTAGTGCGATGCATCCCATCATGCCTAGCGTGTGTGACCCGATCGATCGAGGCAAACTGCACGCAAATCATGAGAAATTTTTTAAAGTGCACACAATTTACTGATGCTGTTTGCACATGCTCAGCTGTCGAATTAGCTCGAAAAAAAAATTCGGGCTTATTCTCTTCGGGCTGATGTGAATAAGAAATGAAATAGCGCGCTAATTCGCAATCGCGAAAAATATCTCGAGCTTGGATTTTTATCGGGCTGATGTGAAAACGCACTGTGTTTTCCTATTAAGTTATTCATACTTTTTAAACAATAGGCCTTTTCAAGATGAAAATGTTGGTCGAAGCCATGTGATTTTTAATTCCAATTTGGGTTGATCACATTAATGTGCTTATAGCCATTTTGCATCATGCACTCAACTTGTAGATCAGTTTGTTGAGGGAAATGGCGTCGAACGTATGGAGTGGCCTGCAAGATCCCCTGACTAGAGAATCTTTGGGATATCATGAAGCGGAAAGCGAGCAAGAAGGTGAAAGATGACACTGTACTGCAAGAATTTCAGCGCATCTTGAAGAGAGCATGGGCCAACATTGAGCAGCGCCAAGTACAAACTTGAGTTAACAGTATGAGGAAGAGACGCCGGCTGGTCATTGAAGCGGATGGTGGACATAACAATTATTAAATATTTCACTGTATGCTCATGAAAAGAAAGAGATAGAGAAATATGCAATAAACCATGCTTAAAAGTTCAGAATCATGAGTGATTGTTTGATTATTCATGTAAAAGTCAATGCAAATCACTAAAGTGCAACTTTTTTATATGCATTTTGACATAAAACGCATTTTTTCAAACCAATAATGATATCTAGTGGCAATGATATGCCATTCATGTTATGAGTAATAAAATTCTTTTCCGTTTCCGTTTGAATTATGAAAATCGGTAAAATACTTTTTGAGATATATCCAAAAATGCTAGGGAGAACTTACATTTTTGGTTGAGTATATGTTAATACTCAGACTTTATGGAGCGTTTGAAGATTAAAGGGATGGTACAGTATTGGTGGAGATGAGAATTGGGCTTTTAACTTATTGCGAGATACCAAGAAAACACTTTTGAAATAGTACAGAGCATACCATCTTAAGAGGAATTCAATGTTTATTTGGTGAAAATCGGGTGTGGAATGACTGAAACATCCAAAAACAAAGTAAAAACAAAACGATCGTAAAAAAGTGTGGGTCCCACACTTTATTAGAATTGCTCTGTTTTGGATATCTCAGCCATTTCAAAATCAATTTTCATCAAATAAACGTTGAATTCCTCATGGAATTACATGCTCTTGCATATTTCAAAGAGGTTTCTCATTATCTCACCAAGAAATGATAGAAACCTGAAATTAGGTCTCAACCAAAACTATATGATCCCTTTAGCACAATCATTGTTCCTGGTCATTGTCTGTCTGATGAAACAACATACCAAACTTGAGTGAATTTAGACAGACCTACATCTTTTCTCTCGAGGGCCGGAGGACCGGGGAAACGAGGGGGGGGGGGTGTGTTCGGCACCCCTCCCCCTTGTTTGCGAAATACAATGTACCTATAGGAATGCATGGGGTCGAAATACTTGCCCCCCCCCCCCTTTTTTTTTGGGGGGGGGGGGAGGGGGGGGGGGGGGGCTTGTCAGCTGATGAAACCCGGAAGTGGCATTAGAAATATCTTTAAAACGCCACACCGGCCCTGCATGTTCTAATGTTCTACATGTACCTGTCATTAGACAGGGCTCGAAACTAACGGTGGCCCGGTGGCCCGGGGCCACCAAAAATGAAAGTCGGGCCACCAAATTTTTAAAAAGGGCAAATTTGGTGGCCCGCCTCGGGCCACCAAAATTTTTTGAAAAGTATGTCAATAAATTCGTAACTTTGTGCGCCGGAAATTAGCAGTTAAATCTGTTTAAAGGATGGATGAAAAGGACTGAATGAGTGCCTGAGAGTGAGTGTTGCAAGTTTGTTGAAGTTTATTTATGAGTAGATATGTCCAACTTCTAATTCTCACTATCATAAAACTTAAATATTTGATTCATTAAAAAACAAGGACTTTTAATGTTTTTTATTGTTTTTTTCGGGACACCAAATTTTTCTCTCGGGCCACCAAAAATTTGAAATTTAGGATTTTGGTGGCCCCATCGGGCCACCAAACAAAAAAGTTAGTGTCGAGCCATGCATTAGATGTCAAGTCATGTACATATCAATACCTACACACACACGCACATACACACACACACACACAATGCAAACTCTTGGGCACACAATCACGCAGGCGAGACTACAAACATACAAACACGACGAGCAGCCAGCACATTGTTTTCTGCCGAGGTTAGTGATGCTCTCTGATGTCTGTTATAAGGTCAATTAAAGTTCATGCTTTTCCCTATGCAACTTGTACTCGCTCTTTGTTCAGTCCTAATGGCGTTTAAAAAAGTTGAGCGTACGTGAGTCAGTGTAAATTCGCCCCATCAATCGTCGCCTGCTGCTCATTACATTTCATCCCTTAATCTTTCAGACAGTAACCAAATCGAAGGAATCCATTCTTACGGAGCGAAAATGACCCTTCGTCAGATCATAATAGCTACAGCAATGAGTGACTACAGAAACAGACAGGCTCCGATACATTCTGAACCATTGACACCCCCTGCCCTTGCCGTCTCTGCGTGGGATTACACTTTCAAACAAGTACAGAAACGGAACAAACAACAAACCATAATAGGAAGGAACATTGTTCCCTTGAAGAGTGATGTGGTTAACCAGCAAAGATAATCATTATTATCAAAGCCAATTACAATGTAGTTGAATAAATGAACGGCGCGGCTCTATTTTTTTCTAAAGGAATTTCGGGCGATTCACATCACACTGCAATGAATTTAGGTTAAATATTCCGAACCATTCTTGAATAGCAAGTGTAGGTGCGTGAGAAAATTGCGGGAGAAGATAGTGTATGCTCTTTATCTTCGTCCTCATTCTCATCCTCATCGTCACAATCATCAGCGCTGTCTTCATCATCATCACAATAAAAAAGTAACAAAAACAAACACTCGTTGAAAGTCGACAAATTGTAATCATCACTTCATGTTTCTTTTCAATATTTTATTGCAGGATAATCCAGCACATAGGCAAAATAATATTTCCTCGTTCGTTCATATACATGTACAAGAATATATTAGATATTTATATATCCATTCATCTGGCGAGATTGCAAACATTATCAAACATGAAAGAGCGCTGAAAGCCGCCTCCTCCATCCGTGACACAAGACCTTCACAAGATGCGGCTAAGATAAAGTGTATTGCAAGTCCGCACAGGTGGGTGTGGTCCATGATATCTGCAACGTTTTTTAACTTGCCTCGCTTTCCCCTCTTTAAACAAAGCAACACAAACTATACAATGTGCATGACGTTTAGAACTGTTGCAATAATTTTTAACAAAGTTAACATGACATAAGATTGAACAATTAACTTCTTTGACATCTATTTAGATTGTAAACGAAACTTTAAGCTGGTATACAGTGCAAATGAAACCAGGTCCCGCTCCGAAGAGAGTTTTGGTTCATTAAGATCAATCCTAACACGACGGCTAACCGTGTATTTAACAAAGTAACAGTCAGTTTGAAGCTCTTTATGAAGAAGACTACGAAATGAAATCTAAAGTGTGCTTAAGGTGACACCATTGCTTCTGAATTAATCCAAACAAACAACTACGGCTTCTGAGCACAAAAGTAGAAACAACATTTATAAATGTTATGAACATCCAAATATTAACATTGGTCTTTTTTTCTTCATTCACTTTTATTTTCAAAAGTAATGAGAAATATTCACTGTCAGAGACAACACCTTAATTCTAAATCGTGAACACATTAACATCAAGCTAAAAAATGATAAATACTGGTTTTTCTTTACTTTCTACTCTGACATTTCATGTCGATTCCAGAGCGATCATGTCCAGTTATATTAGTCTTTTTTTTTCAGCCGTGCGTGCAATGCGCATTTTAGACATGATACATCCCATAACCCTATACAATTGATTTAGAGCCACAAATTCTCAAAAGCAAAGAGAAACAAACTTCTGTTCACTCAATGACCTTTCTATGTCTATTTCAGCAATATTCATATCGTCTCAAAAAGAAAGACAATCTTATAGAAGAACTCTTCTAGAGTAATATAGGAACAGAACAGTAGATTCAAAGTCATTTGGTAAGTTTCTTTGCAACATCCATTTCTAACAAGTTTAGTGCAAGCATACATGTATTACTTACTGTACTCAGACGAGGTACGAGGTTATTTTCTAAAGGCACATACTTTTTCAGCATCAGCTTACAGTGTTACATACTGTATACGCTTTCATTAACGACGTAATGGAAATACCCAGGAGCTACATATCAGCCCGTCAAACATAGATGTATATTAAATCAAAGCGAATCCTGCGATTGCAGGTGAAAATAAACAATCCCCTTCGTTTCGTCACCCCATGGTGGGCAGGGAGCCGTAAGAGATGAAGACCTATAAATTATTTTAGTGACCTTTATTCAAAGACTGATGTCTAATACATTCGTTCTGTCTTTGATAAAGGACGAAAATTTGAATACAGATAATCAAATAAATAAAGTGCAGATTATCTTTAACAATATGAATAACTAAACAAACAAACGCTGATTTTCAGGACAGATGTACAGATGAAGCGACTTGTAGCTCGAGGATAATAATTTACAAGTATCTATGTTAGGAATGCACAACTGATGGCAAGCAATTGTTTCTGGATTATCAAATCTTTTATTATAAGTCTTACATTTACGTACCCGTAGCACGCACTGATATAGAAGGAAACTAAGTAAATTGCATGTTACCGATCGACGTCAATTGTCTTAGCTATCTACGAGGGTGTTTATGAACTTCCACAGGTTCGACCTCCTTTTTCAGTTATCGTTTATAAGAGATTAATCATAAATTATGATTGCATGCATGTAATTAATTCATCAATATATTCATTTACAAGTTCGCTAAGTTATTACTGGTATGTATCTTGCATTGTACCCTTTATTAAGTTAAGTATCTAATATTTATGTGTCATGTTATCCATACGTATCATGTCATGTAGAATTTTCTTTGTTTGAAAAATAGACATAAAACAAATAAACAATGCTGTCAGGAAGTAGCCAATGGCTATTGCCATCATGCTAATAACATGGACAATATCACAAGGTTCTATTCGTTACTGCAACTATTGTCATTCTGCTATCAAATCAGATACATTATTTGTACTGCATGTGGAAACTTCTTATCCCTAATTAATCACCTTTTACAATGCAGCACAGCTAATACGTCTGAGAAGTGCACCTTATGTTTTACCTCCCCTATATATGGCATGTTTTACCAGCTGAAATACATGTACATGTACAATACTTTCTAGGTGTCACTGTACCACGTACCTCTCTCCGCTGCTTCACAAAGAAGCGCACGTTATATTGCATTGTGCATACTACGAGCGGATCAAGTGCAATATACAGTTGTATACTCTTCTATGCAATATTATTGGCCCCTCTCTAGAGAACAGAGAGATAGAGTAAGTTCACGCTATGGAAATTTGCAACAAGTAAGCGACTCACTTCATGTATCATGGAACACATAGCTCTCATAAATAATATCTATACAGCTGTCAAGTTCATTACAGCATGTGGTTTAGCTCTAACTAAAGACGAGGACAGAGACACGTTCTGAACATCCACATGAATTCACGACAGTAAATAAAGCTCCTGTTTGGCTTTTGGTAAGAAGATAGCTGCTAGACATTGATTTTGCAAGGTGCTTTCGACTGTACAGACATAAACGTTGCATAAGATAAATCACATGACTGACACTTGGACAAGAATCGCACATATCCCGAAGTAGTTGGGATCCAGGTTTTACGAATGAACTTTGACAGTGTAACCAATCGAGATGAATGGTTAATATGCTTAAGATAAACGTACATTGTATAAACCATGAAAGGGATGCACTCAGAATACTTTTGACGCTATTCCTCACTGCAATAGTCCAGTAAGTAAACAATCCTTGTCAGGATTAGACAGTCTCTTCAACAGTCAGCTTTCACGTTCGTATACGTTTTGTTATGTCTTGCTTTGTTTAGATCTGAACGGATATAAGCATCTGCTCAAACTGATTTTAGAAAAACAGAGCAACACACACTATTCATATCCGTGCACACAAACAAATGCTCCACTCGAATAGCAAATGTTATCATGCAACTCCTGGCATATATGTGACAATAAAAAACGAAGAAAAGAAAGGTATTCTTTCTGTGTGGCAGGATAAAGTGTCAGGCTCCCACTCAAAGGATTTTTAATGATGACTGTCACGCGTTAATGCTATTCAATATTTTAATATTATTGATGTAGAGCAAGTTTCTTTTTGAAAACGTGCAAAGTATGAAATATACCGTCTAATACTGCATTGAACTGTTGCTATTACTGCATCTAGTTATAAAGACACATAGACACTGTGATAAAACGGTTCTGAACACGATTCTGTGTAAAGATGAACTTCAACACTCGTCCTAGATTCACCGCAAAAGCACTGCCCAACAATCACCCATGCTCTTGCTGTTAAGTTCCCTTAACACTGAACATGTAGGCACGAATAAAATGAAACACCAGACTTTTCAACTATTTCTACAGAAACACAAGGCGAAATTGATAAAAAACAAGCAACTACAGATTTCAGAAAACTAATAAGCTGACGCAAAACATAAAGGCATGTTAAACACACCTGAAAAGAAACCACGCATTACTGACAAACACACATAGAACAAAGCCATGCACTGTCGAACACTTAAAAACAAAAACTCATAAGGTAAAGGGAGGGATAGGATTAACGAAGATAATTTTTTGGAATCATTCATGTTTTATCTGTACAAGCCAACACTGATATGGTTGAAACAGGAACATCGAGCGAGGTTAAAGGAATGAAACAGTGATCAATGATGTCCAAGTTACCTCTCTTGTCTGCAATATTGCCAAGTGTAATGAGAAGAAAAATATAAGGAAAAGAAAATAGGAAATTAAAACTGTTAGTATTCATGAGATAAGACATGTCTCAGGAGGTAAACTGTAAAAGGAGAAAAATATATGGATTTTGTATCTTGCTTTCTTTGGTCCCGCCTTTGCAAGAGATAAAACAGCAGCTTATAAACAAAACCGTCTCCCAAACAAGTCTCCGTAAACCTACTGAAAAAAAAAAAAAAAAAAACTTTAATAGATGCTTGTTTAATACTGCCTTTTTCTTTGGTAGAGGCAGCTATGCCTCAACAGGAAGACATGCAGGTTGGAGGCTGGTGCTACAGCGTGGGTAGGGAAGGGCGGTCACAAGTAGCAATCTTGGCATTTGGGTTCCATCTCAGCCAAGTTGCTCGCAAGCGTGTTGCGTGGAATGGCAATGCAAAACAATGCGAAAAGGATGTAAAGAACGTTGGTTCAATAATTCTTCACAAAAGTCATTAAACAATCTTATCGACTGAAAACTACAATCAGGAAAATTGAACGAAGATCAATTTTGTCCAAGCAAAGAAGTCCCTTGTGGCTTCCTACATAATTAGCTTTGATCATACAGTTGAAATTTTCAGGTCTACAACTAAAACTTCCTGCTCTCCCTCAAAGACAACGGGAACTTTTGTTGTTTCTCCTGTACCTGTGATTGCTTTGAAATCCTGAACGTCCTTGGCGACACATGGGAGAGGAGGTTTCTCGTAGTACTTCTCCTCTTCCTCTTTATGTGGCATGCATCGGCCCATGTACGATAGTATGACAGGGAGGAGCATCAATCCATGGTATGCTCCAAAGATCATCACGAGGAACAGCGTCTTGAAGAAGATGCGAAAGACGTAGACAGGTGCTGTCGATAGGACGGATATCGCCAGAATCGATGATGCTGCGCCCTGAAGAATGGGCATCCCAAGGGCCCTCAGTGCAGAAATAGCCCTTTCGTTTGAACTGTCTTTGGGCGCGATGACAAACGCGTATGTTATGTGCGCTGAAAAGTCTACGCTGAATCCTATGCACAGAATGATGTTTAACATTGAGATGGGGTCCAGCGGTACGTCCCACAAAGACATATAGCCAATGACTCCAGTGTCGATGGAGATGACACAAAATGTCACCCAGAGAGCACATACAGGATGCGGGATCATCACCAAGGCAACAAGGAACATACATCCAAGAGCAATACCCAGCGTCTGAAGTGTGTTTGGCAAGACACCAATGTACTGGTCATACACTACAAAGGCTGGGTTGAATACAGTGAGGTTAAAGTCGCTGTTTTCAGCAATGTCCCGCACTGCTAACATCATATCGCCTTCTCTTGTGGTGTTCATCATGTCTTTAGATGTGATGAGGAATCGAGACACCTCAATATCTGTGGCTCTTCCATTCTCATCCTTTTTAAACTTTATATCTAATGAGTACTGCTTGAACTCGCTCCGCGTCAGGAAATGATTTTGCAGAACAGACAAAAATGTTGCTTTGTCCAGGTCAGACGTGCCCATGCCCGCTTTCAGGAATCTTTGGTACATTCGAAGCCATGAGTCGGTTAGCTCTGATCCATATATGTACTCACTGGCTTCAAATGACAGAGTCAGATCCTCGATCTTTTCCTGCGTCTCAAGTTTCCAGTACTCCACGTCATCCTGCAGGATGACACTCACAACTGGCCCAAACTTCTTGAAGTACTCGTCCTCGTAGCTGTAGTAGAGGTAAGCCGGCGAGTTGTCCCTGGCCAGGCTGTTCAGCTGAAGTCCCTGAGTGATGTGAAAGAGACCGTAGATGGCACCAGCCAGGTAGCCCAGGTAGGAGAGGACGATGATAGCCTTGACTGGGCTCTTCATCAGCAGGGGGCCAAAGTGCTCTCCAAAGAACTTCATGAGGAGGTGTTCCATATCAGATACTTTGGTGCGTGTTGTTTTGGAAATGCCTCCAGCGCAGAAAATGTGGTAAAATTTGTTGGGAGACTCGTCCTTTGGCAAAACCTGAAGTCAGAACAAAGGAAAAGAAAACAGTGCAAATTAGATTTAAGGCATATAGTGCTTCTCAAATCGTGTACAATTCTATTTCCATTTATACAGTCTTCAAATGCTTTTGTTTTGATTGTATAGTAACAGGTCTTCTTACCTTCTTACAGGTGTAACAGTGCATGTTGTTGGCCTCGCGTTCACCAATGTACGCCATACAGGCGCCGAAGAAGGAAAGCTGGTAGAAGTAAACGAAGAGCATAGCGATTCCCGCGTAGATGCAGAACGTCCTGACACCAGGCATGGAGGTGGTGGCGCCGATGATGAAGGCTAGCATGTCGGTGAGATTGGTGATTGTGATGGACACGGCAGCCTCGGAGAACGTCCGAGCCATGCGCTCCTCTACTGACAGGTAGATGCTGAGCTGACGCCAGCCAGCAATCATGATGAACATGTTGTCAACACCAACACCTGGATACAGAAGGGGAGTTGACATGGCGCATTAACATTTGTATGTATGGAGGGTCCTTAATGGTATGGTATCATGACGAGATATATATCAACATGGGTTAGTGGTGACTTATGTAAAAGTAAGACCTGAACATTTTGTTTTCTTTGTATTGAAACTGAAATATAGTCAGAGGGTTCATTAAAAAACAAAGTAAACTAGACATATCGCTACGGCTACTGATATGCCTCCGCCATAATGCATGGTTCTCCTAATAGGTCTATAGTACAATGTCTTGACAATGTGTGATGACAGTTTCACACAACTGGCAAAATATTAAAAGGACAGGTTTGACACAAATGTGCTGAATGTTCACTTTCCTAGAACTAGGTTCAATTGGATGAATGATTAAAATGTCAGAGTGCAGGTATTTGGGGAACTGATGATTTTTACTTGACTTTTGACCCTTTTATAAGTTTATGCATTGAGTAATTTTCAAGGTATTGAGGAAAAGTATAATTTCAGTATCAAATGGGAAAATAGCATTATCTAAACCTGGCCTTTGACCTTTGACCTCACAGTTCCAAAGAGAATCACTGTTGAACATGCATAAATATGTAAGTTTCATGATGATACCTGGAGTTACTTTCGAGATATGGAGGAAAAAGTGCAATTTAGCACTTTCACTTGACCTTTGACCTTTGACCTTTGACCTTTGACCTTTTGGCAAGAAACTTCCCCAAAAATATATATTGGGTAATACATGCCATACATCAAGTTTTAAAAAAAAAAAACCTTCAGGCATATTGCATTCTAAGGAAAGTAGTGATATTTTGAGGAGTTGACCTTGACCTTTGACCCCCTGACCTTTGACCCACGACCCCAACTTCCCTAGATAATCACTGCCCATCGGTACAAGCATATATACTAAGTTCCATGAAGATACCTTGAACCATTTGCGAGATATGGAAAAAAACATGAAATTTCAATTTTTTTCACAAAATAACCTGTGACCTTTGACCTTTGACCCTGTGACCCTAAAATCCACACCAAGTATTATCCCCCAAGGATATACCCTCATACCAAGTTTGATGTAAAACCACCACACGGTTCTTGAGATATCGACAAAAACAAAACGGGACGGACGGACGTACGGACGGACGTACGGACGGACGTACGGACGGACGTACGGACGTACGGACGGACGGACGGACGGACGGACGACCCGAAAACATAATGCCTCCGGCCACTTCGTTGCGGAGGCATAAAAATCGTAGTCTTCAAAATTGTTTTACTTTTTGCATGAACGACTCATATTCGACTTTCAAGGATATATCATTTCATTTCTTTGGCAAGTACAAACAACTCTTAACAATGTCAACTGCTCTTGAATAACAAAACAAACAGGGAGCAATAACAACAGCAGCAACAACCATGGAACCTAACAAGTATACCATAGTTAAGTTTCTGACTGAAAATCTGTTTAGCCATCAGTGGCTGAAAAACTTACCCAGAACAAGGAAGGGCATGAGTGAGACGATCTCGTTGAACTTTAGTCCACAGTAGCTGAGAAGACCCACTGCTGAGATTACAGCAAAGACAGCAGAAAGAACTCCAAGGAAACCAAGCCAGGGCTTGCTGAGAACCCAGTCCCGCATGATGCAAGAGAGCACAGCGAACAGGATCATCATGCAGAAGGTGCCACCGAAGCGGGGAACCACGTGGATGCTGGCCTCGGTGATCTCGTGGGACAGGGAGCGCGACGTGCATCTCGCCAGCTTGATGTGTTTCATCTCCTTAGAGTACATCTCGATCAGCTTGTCGAAGACCATCTCCCAGTCTTCAGCCAGCTTGTCCTTCTCCTTGTCACCAGTAGACAGCGTGTAGATCAGCATCACATTCTTGGCACTCTTCACAACGTCTGAGCCTTCGTGGAGCTCTACACCACCAAGGTTGGGTCCGATAAAGAGGGGGTACTGCCCTGCAGTGTGGAATGGATAGCTGAGGTTGATGTAGTTGAACATTTCGACGTTCTGCCGATAGATCATCATGAGGTTGTTGTCTAGGCACTGGCCTAGCCATTTCATGCAGAGAGTGCCATAGTTGTCCAGGGTGCCGTTGTCATGGAGCGTGATGGTGCGGATCTTTTCATCCAGCTCCACGATCTCCTCGAACATCTCCTTCTTCATGATGTTGTCGCCCTCTGCAGGTAGAATGATGAGACGTCCACGTCGGATGAAAAGATCGAGCTCACGGTTTGGTAGGAATTCTTCTCCTTCATCACCGGTCATGAAGAGTTCCCGGGTGACTTTACGGTCGTCTCGGCTCTGGCTGTTTTCGGGCGTGAATAGATACTCCACGTTGTCGTCAATGATAAAGTGCGTGAACCCCGTCATTAGAAAGGTCACCATTGCCAGTGGGATGAGCAGGAAGATGAGTTTATGTCGAAAGACAACTTTCCCAAGCTTGTAAAAGGCTTTGCTGATACAGCGATCGACACAGTCATACCTGGCCATGATTGATGGATTGACAGTCCAACAAATTGAAATGGTGCTCTTTTGGATCCAGACGATTGATCTCTTACTTGTCACCTCTCCGCTCTCACACGGAATGTGGAATGTAACATTTGGAATCGTTGGTCAGACGAAGGCGTGAAGTTTACACAGTGGCGTTAGAGATCTGAGGAGAAAATAAGAAAGCATACCACTCAAAAATACAGACTTTACATAGGATCTTTTGATTTCGTTTGCACATTTTTTTTTTCAAGGAAAATGTGCGCACAGGAAAAAAAAAAACTTTCAAACTTTACTACCTGAAACAGAACAAAATATAGCTAAAACAAAGAGGTAAGTGGGCTGGGTGTACACACACTGATTCAACAAAAACATTAGACGGCAACAAAGACATGTATACTTATATTGAAGGACAAAAAGTTTGTTTTCGCAATGAGAGAGAGAGAAAATAAAGAGGTGAAGAATAATTCAGTACGATATTCCGCACCCATTCCACCAAAGGCCAGTGAACACGTTTGCATTATTATTCTTACATATTATAAACGCAATATAAACAAAATAAATTCATAATATTTATAATATTTATGCCTATAGAAGGCCTGATGGTAACACTTGAAAAGATTCGACTGTATGGAGACAAAAATAATACCGTCGCTGAAGTATTCTCACTAATGCTCCCAAAATAACAGAACTCATTCTTTCCCGGCTGAAGATGCCATAATGTAACTCGAACACAGGAATGATTTGTAGCAGAGCCTAGCAGAGAAAGTCATGGCAAGACGGAGATGGCTCAAGAACACGAGCTACATCCTCTGAACAATATCTCATTTCCTTAGAAAGCTATGCGCATTCAACGCATCAACCACAACAACGGCAGGTGAACAAACTTTCTCTTAATGCATATTAATATATCGGGGAGGGTCTCTTCAAGAAGCCACTCCCCGAATATGCATAGCAATCCCCGAACAGTGGCGTTCTGTCACAACATACATATTCATGAAAAAATTATTCGTAGCAACCGCTGATTGGCAGTACGGCCTAGGCAACCCACTTTCACCATATCTGATTGGGCGCAGCAGAGGGTAAAGCAAGGGCAACAAACTTTCGCACACCGTGGCGGGTTGCAGGTGAGATCATATCGAATGGTGACGCATTTAGCAACTCCTGTATAATACTATACTACAACTAGACAATGCAGCATGCAGCAATAAAACATATTTCTTGAGAATGGCAAATGGCAAATTTCGCAGGCATTTGAGACAAGCTTGTGATGTACATTGTACTTTTGATATCATATTTAAAATCAAGTTGACGATCACAAGCTAAGGGAAAGTTATAGTTACAAGACGCATGTTTACCTCATAATCTATGATCGGCGTTCCAGTATTATTGCTGATCAGTTACAAGTTTCATAATTATACACACGTTTTCTTGTGTAGAAAAAGAACAGACCGTGTGATATGCGATTCTACCACCTGGTCTACAGTTACCAAGCGCGGATATTTTTTTTTTCTTAATTCTATTTTTCATTTTCATTTGATTTTAAGTATTCAAGACAATGACCAATGCTACATGTCACAGTAACGATTGAATTATTTCGACATATGGGATAACTGTTGGCAGAAATGATATGAAATCCATCCAGACGGCAGCTGCTTGGATCGTAAGGTGAGGGGGAAAAAATCTTCCTAAAATATTGTACACTGGATTCCAGTTTAAACACGTGAGATCGGTAATGTTTGCGCGGAAATCGATTTTCAACACTACTTACATCCCAGCGAACCCCCCCCCCCCCCCCCATTCCTTTCACGGTTTTCTGCATTTCTGCAAGGCTGCTAAACATTAGCAAGGGTCAAGAATCGATTGAACTTGTTCCGTAGAACATTAGATTGGGAAGAAAACACACACATACACACACACGCAAAAGAAAAAAATACACACACACAACACAACACACTAAAAAGTGCTTACACTGCTTAGGAAAGTTCGGTGCTAACTTTTAAGAGGGCCTAAAATAATCTGTGTCGTGCAACAGAAAGATTTATGTTTTACACGTGTGGCACGCAAAATTACGGGGCGCAGCAGACACGTTCTATGCATTTTTGTCTTTGTATTTTTTCTTCCAGATTTTGTTTGTTTAAATCGACGAGTGGAATATTTTTTGAGTGCACGGTACTTTCCATTTAACGACCTCATTGCAGAGTTCATAAAAAGTGTAGGCCTACATTGTTTACGTTTCTAAGTATGAGGCCGATTTCACACGGGAACGGCATTGATGATCCGTTCAAGAGTGAATGTCCCTTGGATTGAAAGTGCTTCTGATTGTTTTGGTGGTGTTTTTCCCTCGCCATAGTCCCATATTTGGTAAGGGCAGTAAAAAAGAAATCATGTGAAGGTTCATGACAAAGCCCCCCCCCCCCCCATATTCCCAAAACTGTAGTATCTGCAGATTAAATAATCCACAGTAATTGAGTAAGAAAAGGCTCAAGCGTTCGAAAGTCCCTCTATAAGATTGCTTCTTTTTCTTGTGTGCATGTGAAGATAGACAAGGTTTATAGCGTCACCAATACCGTTGTGTCACGTGTATCCATTAATAGATTAAACCATCTATCTTTTTTATGTATACGATACTGAATCAAGAAACCGGGATCGCAGAGTAGGCCTACCGCCTATGTGAGGAGAGAATACATTCTGTATGGTTCTCTTCAGGTTCTCTTATTTCAGCTGTGAACTTACAGTGACGTATGCTACACACATCTGTATTTACACCTCTAAATGATGTTGTACCATTAGTGTCAATAGCATTATACTTATAGACTGAAGGTGACTGTTTGATCACTAAAAGGCCCCTTAATAATTAAATCTTTAGTCCGCTGCGTGCAACCAGTGAGGTTGACTTCGCTGGATATTAGCATGTTTTCCTCCTCTAACCCACGTGAGGGCGTTTGTTAGACCAGCCCATGCTTCCCGCCATCGTTCCGAAATTTATTAAAGGACAATGATTATAGCACAAAATCTTCCCCCCCCCCCCCCAAAAAAAAAAAAAGAAGAAGAAAAAGTGGGGGTTTTTTTCTTCCATGTCACACCAGGATATGACTCAGTCGTTCTCGCCACCAACTTTTGTCTTCTTCATAAAGCTAAACCTAAAACCACCAACCGCAACATTTCGATCTAAAACGTGCACTTAGTGACCTTCGTCTAACGGCTATCCATCTTTCTTAGATCAAAAATCTGAGCGAAACAACCATTGTGAAAATTGGACGAATTGTCAACTGGAAGGACGGATAACCGTGTTTGGACAGCTGTGTTAACGGACCTCACTACATGCCTATAAGATGATGCAATTACATCACACATCCGGACACAAAGGGTTAGCTTTTCAAGTTTAGGCGGGAATGCATGCTTGTTACTTTGACTTCTGGCATAACTTCAGATTGTTAACCTTGGGGTTTGCAAATATGGTAGTCGGATATCCTGTTTTTAGCGTTTATGGTACATTTTGCATTGTATCCTTCCTGGAATATGACGATCGTAATGTACTTTTGATCTAAATAGAAACCACCAGGACTAATGCTGCATGTAATCTCGTTTTCTTTTTCCACTGGCGAAAATCAACAGGTAAATTATTCTCATGTGTTCCTGCAGTTATTCCACAGAGTTCTCATTATTTGAGACATTTGTTCAAGATTATCTGTTGCACTTCAAATCCCCGTTGCATTGATAACAGGTGGTAAGCTGGTTTCAGTCTAGACTCTAAACCAGTCCCTATGGGCATGACGTGGCCTACTAGTATACAAAGGTAGGTCGGATCTCCGACCACGTGGTGCTCCTCCATGAGCCTCGATAAACAAGTCTTGCTCAATAGTCTGAAAGTGATGACGCAATGCTCACAATACATTTTCACTCTTATGGGTTCCTTATCTTGTTGTGAAGGGTGTGTGTGTGTGTGTGGGGGGGGGGGGGGAGCTATTAGGCAGTGGCGGATCCAGAGGCGCACCGGGCGCGCGTCCCTCTTTATTTTTGGTTAAAACAAAAGAAAGAAAAAGAAAAAAGGGGGCGTGCGTGTGCCTCACCCCTTTAATTTTGCACAAGCGCCTCCCCTTTACGGAGTTCCTGGATTCGCCCCTAATACTAGTAGGTAAATTCTTATGACGTCTACCATTCTTGCTGCTTAACATTGAACACGACGCTATAAGTAGATTGTCATTACGCCAAATACATAAAATTTACAGCATGTAGGCTTATTTTGTCATTTAAGTCGAAAACTTATTTTCCCCTAAGATGAAAACCTGCTAACAAAAATATTCTAAGAAGACATCTCTGACTATATACGAGTTACTGATGCTATCAGCAAAAACATCGAGGCAAAGAGACTGGTTAAAGAGTCTACGGCATGTGCTTTGAATAACGTTCTTCAACAGAGGTCACAGACGATGAACGTTGAAGGTTGCCGCCAAGGGAATCGGTGACACAGACTACGACCCTAGACGCCGTGTGATGCCAACAACAGGCGGCGCTCTATTATTCTGCTGACCCAGCCAATGGCACAAACTTGAACCCCTTTCAGGGAATAGGGCCTATAAAGTGTATTTTGTATGCAAACTCGAAAGTCTATAAATGACTACATTCAAAAACAGCTGGCTCCCCGGGAAGATGAAGTACAGTTTGCCACGGCGACAGACACCAAACCGCACCATGTAAGTGACAGAGTAACAGTCAGTCATCGTAGAAGTTGTCATGAAAGGTCAATATTTATACATGGATCCATGTCTTTCATTAATATTATCATACTCAAAAACACTCTTGTAAGTTGAAATCAAAGAATATGCCTGCGAGAAAACAAAAAATGATTAAACTAAGGAAGTGTGAGGTACCTCATTGCAATTGCCAAACTGGGGATATAGAAGTAACATCTGTAAAGCATGCAACAACCACTGGATCTTCAGTTCGACGGGATGATAATAAAACGTCTCTCTACTGGTGTTCTCACTAGTAGGACCATGTAGCTCTATGGTAGCATCATGCTTCATGGGGGTATCGCCAAGTACTAGTAGCAACCCTACCTCCTTGGTAGAACCATGGAGGTGCACCTCCCTGGTAAAAATCGCCATTTACTATGAAGCGCTGTTGTCTCTATCATTTCATTTCGTCTACTAGTATTACTCGCATGTTTCATATTCGTCTGTCAGCCTTGACATCTTCTACGAATGCAAGGTGATTCTTTCCTACCTCTTCGCTGCTATAGCAGCTGTCCCTATGAGAAAGAGAGGGAGTCTTGGAACGAGGCGATTCAAGGTACAGGTATCGTGATACGAGCAGGGGATCTCTCTCCCACCTACTGATGCAACAGACCGTATAGTACATCTCCCTATCATCTCGCCTTTCGGACCAGGGAGGTGGGACGAGACCCCGCCTCCGTTTGGGCCAAGTTCTACAGCTCTAGCTCACTAATTCTGTGATTTCTATACTCGTGAACCTCTTGCATACTTTTTAACAATGAACATAATTATCACAGGCGGTACACTGACTGTTCTGTTCACGACGCTCGTGGCTATAAGGACTGGAGAGGAGACTACGCATGGTATTCTATGACTTTGGCAAGTTCATTCTCTGCCGCTAATCTCAGTCATCTATACTAGCGATATCGTATTCCATCAACACAAAAATAACATCATCACTTCGCCTGAAGTTAATTCACAGACATCTAGGATTATATCGACTGACTTGACGTTTCTCATGTTCAGCCTTCTGAACTTTAAATCAGATCGTTATCTGCTCTCTTCTTTTTTTTACGGCTTTGATTTGAAATGTCTGCGAAGAAAGCCATCCCAGTTAGGACAGGACTGAATGAAACATCCATTACACAGCTGATCTGACTGTAGATGACGACCTCTGAATGGCATACAGTAGGATCCACATAGAACGGCCATATTGTTGTATCATTTTATCAATGCAAATGACGTACTTTTCGCAATGCATTGACGATAGGTGTTTAAACCGTGACTTTCTCTTGAAAACCACACTACAATCTAAGTTTTTTTCAGCTGATAAACACTAAAAGGTATAGTCACTCGCCTCGCTGGATTAAGTGGTGGGAGACAGATAAGAGAAAAGAATCGGTTTGGACAGCAAAATATTGCCTCAATCACCATGGATATCCTGTGTGAAGCCCCCACAGCGGAAATTGTCGCTCCATCCTACATGGATCAACCTAGTCATGCGCCAATTCACGAAATCTCAGATGGGGCATGGAGCTACCAAAGTTGTACGTAACACAATAGATGGGTAGAGCCTGAAACACATAATTTGCAGCCCTATTGAATTCAATTAGGTACGTGGGGAAAGACTATAGCTTGGTATGGCCTAGCCTAGAAGAGAATTGGAAAGCGTGATGACAAAATTGCACAAGATCTCACATTTTGTTCATCTTCTTCATCGTATTTAGCAATTCCTTCGAACCAGCTCTGTGTAAATGTATTATGAAATGTTCAGGCAACGTCGTTATACTATGCAGAGAGAACGGGGAAGGGAGAGAGAGACTTGTCATCCTCTGATGATACCTAACATGGGGGTTCCTGAGGGTGAACAAACTTTTCTGTCTTGAATATTCACGACTGCCCCTTCCTCTACCCCGAAGCCACAGGGTGAACAAACTATCCTTCATGAATAGTCATTAGACACTTCCTCTGTCGCTCCGCCTCCCACTTACCTCCGCTCCATGATTGTAACAACGCCGCGCAGTGAAAGTGAGAGGTGAACAAACTTTGTCTAATGAATACGGCGGTAAGCAGCTAGCAACCAACCGTGTCCTCTCCTCCGCTGGAGGTATATTATGCATCATCAATATGCATGACCACGTACTACGGAGGTTTTGTGGATCTATCTTCCTGCCTTGCTACAACGCACGTGATTCAAGTCATTGCATCTAATTTTACCGCTCAATACGATGGGCACTGTATAAAACCTCCTTGGTAGGACGAACAATACAACACACACACACACACACACACACACACACACACATCGTACTCGATCGATGCCTTCTTTTATAGCCGATACAGTTGAGTTCGACAAACTTTTGTTTTTCGTCAGCATCCCGTTATTTGTGTTGTCCTCTCATTCTTGCAGTATCACCATAAAACGCATCCGCCGTCTACTCCGTAATATATGCGGGAAGAGATACAAAAGGTTGTAAACCAAATCTATCGTTCTGATAACAGCCATGAAAGAGATCTAGAGAAACCAACGTAGCTTTTGATGCATTGTTCATAATATGGATGACATCTCCAAAGCCTCGAGCTGGCTATTCATCACCGACAAACCATTTTTATGCACAGTGAACGCGCATTTTGTGGGATAAAGTAAATAATACTTCAAAAAAAAATCATAATACAATGTACAATGTAATAGCCAAATACTCGTAGGGTTTACACTATAGGACTGGAATGAAATTAACGAATATAAATTCACAAGTGAGAGTAAAAATTCGGGAAAAAAAAGCAGAAGATGCACTACTTTTCCGGAGGTATTCAAAACAAGGATTATCAGTGTTATTAGTCGTGCGAGTATGACTATCTTGGTACATGTATTGCCGCGTTGTAATGGACGCCATGCTGTGAAAGTGAACCACAACAGTACACTACAAGGGGTCTACTCGGCTAGTGCTGTAACCAGTATTCCTAGGATTATTAAATCAATAGTTGTATACTATAACATGCACAGAGCTAGCTCCCCTTTGATCTTGTGCAACAGTTTGGCGCATGGACGAACAGGATGAATTGAGGACAAGGTGGAGAGGCTGTCGACTCTTTGTTGAGGTTATCGAACAAATGAACGAAAACTAGGAACAGAATGAATGGGCTACCTGGTGTGGTACGGATAGTTAGATGGTCGAAGCATAAATTCTACGAATTCATTCCGGATTTTTTTTTTATGGCTATGATAAAAAATGTAGTCTGCCAAAATGATAAATCAAATGATCAATAGCATAACTAAATTTATACAGTGTGCGATGTGTAGATCTATATGAGATTCAAAGACATTTCGAACGATGCCATCTTAAGAAGCTCCAAATTAGAATGTTTGAAATCTATCGTTCATCTGTAAGGTACAATTATCTTCGACTACAAAGGCTAAAATTGGTCAGGTAGAAAGTTTCGAAGTTTGAGTAACAGCACAGAACCCACCACCTCCAGTTTAAACTCCGCTTGGAGTCTTTTAGAGGATCATATCACTACCAAGTGCCAAAGTACCGCGTATTCCCGATCGATCTACATTTAATTTCCATATGCCTGCAGATCTAGATCTATACTGTCTAGCAGCTGTATGCTCCGTATTTTATGTCTGCAACGAGTTCAGGCCCTCTAGTATCAAAACTTGATTGCCTAGGAATGATGAAATCCAGTTTCCAGATACCCACATAAGTATGACCATACACAGTTGCATGTTTTTCTCTCGTTGAGTGATTATCAAAAGAACAATGAATGTGATAACAATAGCACGTATCATGACAAACAGAAAACAATTGATATTCAGGTTATTTTTCCCTTTTCGTAAGCAATGAGCCGCAAATTTTCCTCTTTGATACGCCCCCACATGGAGGACGAGCGATCAAGCTGAGCATTCAAGTCTAGGTTAGAAACCACACCGGGCGTAGTGTACTACATGTATTAAAATCATAAAGTACATTACGTAGGCCCTATAGCAAACACACCTCGAAAACCTTTGAATCGTACCCGGGTAACCTTGCATCATTTTTTTTCCCCCTCTCTCTCTCTATTAAGCCACGCGTGATTGACAGGTAAATGAACCTATTGTTATGGTGAATTCTTTAGTTTAGAACTCTTTTTTTTTTTTCAATTGAAGTAACGTCCGTGAAACGTGAATCAGCTAAAGTAAGAGGCCCGTAACCTTCTCTTTTCGAGTTGTCTGTTTTATTCATTGGTTGTTGGTTTGTTTTTGTTTTTTGAACATGTTAAAAAGGGGAAAAATTTTAGTGGATATCCCTTGATCAGTTGACTGTCGACAAATTTATCACAGAAATTCAACTCGCATGGTCTTCACAGAAGTATTTTAGAAAAGGTGAATAGGTCATACAAACGCTAGTACTGCTACTGAGTAGTAAGATATAGTACTTAGGCTTATAGGGTTCCTATAAGTATAACAATCTCTTGTTGATAATGATGGTGGTACCGTACCTGTTATAGAAAAAGAAAGCGGGATGCCAAAAAAAGAGAGAAATACATAATCAGCCAACGTTATAGGTTTATTTCAATTCATTCGGTCAAGATTTAGGGCCCACATCTTCATAAAAGTTCCAATACAAAACACATAAGAGGCGAAAACCTCCTGTGCTTTCTTTCTGATTAGTATTACAGTAGGGGTTAACAGTTAGATAGACAGACCCTGCTATGACAATGAGATGGCAAAACTTTAACACACTTCATTGAAAACACACGAGTGTAGGAATGTGATCAGAAACGATGTCACAGTACTTTCTGATGAGCCTTGATCTAAACGTGATACAGACATCATTTTTCCTATAATCCTTTTCAGCAACGTCCCCATCATATTTCACTCATCATCACTGAATCACCGACGATTCAAAAAACTTATCGGAATTTCCCATAGAGATCTACCACCACATTTCACATGTGATTAAATTTAAAGTAAATAACGTGGGAATATCCAGTAACGTGAGAAATTGATGGAAGATCATGAAATACATGTCCATTATCAAGGGCAAACTTACCAGGAGTGCAATCTTTATACCGGTACCAGTATAGAATCAGGCATGGATGAAGCAAAGTATTCTAGTTTGCAGTCGTCAGTTTGTCTCACCACCCCAGTCTAGGCGACTACCAGCACTGCACAAAGAGACTCATCCACAAAGACATCTCCTTTCTCGCGCCAAGTTTGCTTCCTAAATGAAACCACAATTTTCAACGACCCGCCACATCACGAGAAGAGAGAGAGGGAGAGAGAGAGAAAATAGAAAGCGGAGGTGTTTCCCTCAGGTCGACAAACTTTCAAGATCCAGCCCACTCATTAATATTCATATTTTTAAGTAGGGCACAACCCGGACAGAACACACGCTGTAGGTTCTGGAACGTCGGGGAAAGTATTCAAGCATGAATTTATGAATATTCATCTATTCATGACGTTGGCTCGTGCGCGATAGGACGCGGGTTAACAAACTTTTCCTTCATGCATATTCATCTAACCAATGGCTAGAGCGTGAATCACTCCTGTGTATGCATCCAGTTGAACAAACTTTGTCAAAATGCATATTTATGCTACTGCTGAATATTATAATACCAGCATCTCTAATAGATGCTCTGTGAGAGCTTCCTCCTCTAATGTTGCTATAGTTCAACAAACTTTGTGTGGTATTCCCACATACACTGAAGCATGGTCATGTCTTTATTTAAAAAGACAGGGGGAAGAAAAGCAGACTGGTCTGGTAAATTCAGAAATACACATGACCAAGTATGCAGGAGAAGAATGTTCAACAAAACTAACAATCACTTATGTAGAAAAACATAATGAAATTATTTCAAATAATGCTCATACAGTGTTTTTTTCTTTCTTTCCATCCAGCTGATCAATGTTATTATCGAACTACTGTAGTCACTGGTTAGGCCTATACATATAGGAACTTCTGAAATGATAATGGTGGTCATATTTTCCTCAAATTTAATTTGACGTGATAAAAATGATAATGGAAAATTGAAGCTCAAGGAAGCGTCATTATCTTCAAAAGGAATCCACTGAAATCTCATGTTTATTTGTTCAGTGTAAGTAGATCCAAATTCTCATCCACTAAGGACTTGATTGACAAGCGTCATGTAAACCAGCAAAGCTAAGGAAAATAGTGAAGGCTGCTAAATAGTCAAGGTTCTTAAACTGTTCATTTAAATATGCGGGCATATTTATATGTCAATTTGTTGTCAGCGAATTATTTTGATCGTCTTCATGCAGTTTAATTGCTCCTGAGGCGGTTTCAGCCAAACTTTTTTCTTTGAGTTAGGCCTACTATTTCAGCAAAAATAACTGTAATGAGGCGTGGACGTGACTTGGATCGAGGAGGTAAAGGAAATATTTCGCAATTCTTCATATTTTTATAAGGAGCTAGATTCAAGGTGTGTGGATGCACGTTCTACATCTCGCTTTGAGAAAACCACTCCCTTGTATTAAAAATACAATGCTTTATTGCGAAGTGTCAAAAGCAGTATGCAGAAAATTATGAGCTTATGTATATAAAGCCGGCACTACATAGGATTGACTGTAAGTGTAAGGAAATTTACGTTTGATTGCCTGGGGATGAATGTCGTGTATCGTACTTGAAGATTAGAGCAATCTAATTGTATTTGAAAAGAAAGAGTGTCTCATGATATGCCTTATTTATAGAAACATACCTTCACGTAATCTAATCTAACACGAAACTGCGATGATCAGTCTAAAAAACAACACGTTCTAAAGGTATAAACTTCGCTTTGGTATCAGCATTGCTCATTACAAAGGACGGGTACAATGTAAACTGCAGTACACTCGGCCACTCTGCTTTACATGCATTGTGCGAAGGATGGATGTTAATGTAATAAGGTGACATTTAGACCAGTTAAGGCACGGTACATTGACTACCTCCCCGCAGTCTTAGCCCATCGAAGGGCGCGAAGGTTGAGCGAATGTGAATATAGCAGCTATCTACGCAAATGGTTGTCATAGAAACTGCCTCGGAGCACACAGTGCTTCCCACACACCATCAATGCAGGGACTGAGCATCTCATACTCCTCCATAATACTACACGCGTTTAGTTGTTTACGTGTCCAATCCCCCATTCCTTCGCCACCGACAGTTATTATAATCTTATTTGCATAGATGAAGCCGAAAGGCGAACAAACTTTTTTCGTACAGCTGTGTTCAAACCCAGGATGTTTCCGAGAAAGAAAATATCTTACAAAGATAGGAAGAGAGGAATAGATTCAGAGAGAAAGAGAGAGAGAGAGAGAGAAAGAAAGATATAAGCCTATATACCATAGAGAGATGGGTAGATGGCTGCATAGATTGATTTAATGTGATTCAAATGTGCAGGTAGAAATCTTAAAAGATAAGTGGACAAAATAATTATTAGTAATTAGACGTTAGAAAAGTAGAAGTGGGATAAAGACAAAGAGATAGGGGGAGGCTTTGAATATATTAGTTACAATGGAAAAGTACTATAGTGCTAATAATAGGTGTGATAATGATCAATCAAAAAAATGATAACATTAACATCTTATCTCATTTTTTTCTGTCACTATAGAATAGAAATTGAACGTGCTTCACAGCAGTTTGGATGGAAATGTATTAAAATCCTCCTTGTACAGATGATAAATCATACCTGAACTATGTAAGCGTCCTTGCTTGTCACCGATGGCTCATGTAAATTCGAGGGGTACTGTACTGCATCCCAAAATGCAGCAGCTAAAGGATGAGAACGTCTGTTATATAGTGTATCAACCTCTGGTTGCGTGCAATTCTTCACATCAGACTCTATCTGACTCACAGTGAATTACCGCTGATCAAAATACTGTCACTTTTGAATTAATATACCTGCTGAATGTAGTCCCTACTATAAAAATGTCCCACAGACGCACACGTACACACACACACACACACACACACACACACACACACACACACACACACACACTAATGTATTTCAACTCTCAATATTACTGATGTGCGTTGTTGTCTTTATGATTTCTGTCCACAGAAACCACATGGCCAAAAAAAAAAAAAAGGCAACGCAAAGGTCCTTCTTGATGACCATGCCATGATATTCTCATGTATCCCGTGGAAATGAAGGGAAACTTTATAAAGTACTTTTAATTCATTAAAGACAATTTCAGAAACAGAATGCCTGAATTTCCATCTGTAAAATGTTAGCATCCAAATGTGTTATGGTTTACAAAATAAAATACAGGTTTATTAATTTTGTGTGTTCTATTTTTTTTTTCAAGTGAAAATATATTATCAAAATGAGGAGAAATTCTTTTTCCCCTATATAGTACAGTCTTTATATGCAAGACGAAAAACGAAGAAATTGCTCATGTGCGCATAATTTGCTTTCTATGTTTCTTTTATGAAGATATACATGTACAAAAGAAGCAAACTTTAATGGGAAAATGCTAATGCTGTGTTTAAACAGAATACTAATGCATGAGCTTTGTGCATGCATATTCACGCGAACGCATGTCAACAAACTTTCTCCACGACGCTTAATTTTCTCCAGAAACGGTAAGAGTTGCTCATGATCCAATATCAACTATATCATCGTGTCGGCAAAATTCTGTTCCTTCTTTTTTTTTTTTACTACAATAATATAACACGGTTAAAAACATTATGACACAGTAAGTTTAATGTATTGTGCAATGCTTTTGCTGTTGACAACATGATTTTATTAAAATAAAAAGTTATATTTTGGGGAAAATTATGCGGAACATGTACACACACATTGTACACACACCCAATTAAATAACAAATTGTCGAAACTGTACTGTGACCTTATCAAATTTCCTACCATGGAAAATGTCCGGTAATGAATGTATTCAATTCATTTATCAGGAGTCTAATTTGCATCTTGGATGACAATCATGTTGGCTCGCTCAGCTGGCATATCATAATTTGACTAGTCGTAATGGTCAGGAGCATGCAGCACAAAGTGTACCTGCGATTATAGTCATATAAAATTCCAGTGCGTTCCCTTAAATACTGTAAAGATTCATAATGAACACACACTTTTCCTTTTTAATATCCTGACGATGCCCAAGGTTAGACCGAAATAACAATGACGTCAATAGACAACAAATGAACCCACAGACATGAAGTTTATTGCCTACTTCAAAATAGCGAAATGAATGGACCATAAAAACTAGATCGCATCGACACCAATGTAGACTGGATAGAAGTCTGTTTATTTTGTGAGAAGTTGATCGCATACGTCAACCTGATTTCATACAGAGAAGTTGTGCAAAATGATTACGACAAAATATTATGATGTATCTGTATGTGTTAATCTAGGATCTCCTTACTGGTATGCTATCTTGGTTACCAATCACGCAGTGCGATTACACACACACACACAAAAAAAAATGGTGGTTACACAAGATTGGAAATATATGCGTGATGGGTTCATGACTAACTTAATCATTAGGTTAAACATGCATTTTCCCCATTCTCACGCCTGAGTTAGCAAGAATTCACCTCTTTGAAATTTGAGCCAATAAATCAAACAGCACTTCCTGAATTTAGTAGCCTGAATGAACTAATGATATGCGTCTATACTAATAGAATATTCATGAGGCACGGTGTCAACAAACTTTCTCGACTCGAATGAGTCTGTGTATAGTGCGTACTATTGTAATCTACAGTCTGCTCTCTTCCTGGAGCTGATCAACCGTCTGAACACAATGCTGCTTACATTAAATTTTTGTATAAACATGGGTGTTACTGTTTAGTATCAATTGTGTTGATGCATAATGGTAATCGTGTTTAAACGAAACAAATTTATAATTGACGCCATTCAAACCGATGAATGAGGTTTCTCACTTTCTAATATGAACCTCTTCCTCCTTCTCTCTCCTTCTCTCTCCCTCTTTCTCTCTCTCTCTCTACTATTTATAGGCCTAACATCCATCATCCAGTCCTTATCTGTTGACATAAATAACTATACACCAAATGATGCATTATCTCGCGCTGCCTGGTAATCTGGACTGCGAAGCAAAACTTATCTCGATGTTTAAATTCATGTAAAGGCATCTCTTATATACAGCATCGATGAAAGGTGTATCCTCACTTTAACACTCCTTGGTGAGTAAATTACACAATATGCCATCATAAGGAAAACAATCAAAATATGCTATTATTTCCAAAGAAAACATGATATCAAACAAATTGAAGGTTGATCAACATCAAAATTCATGAAATTCATGGAATAAGACCAAAATTAACAGACGAAAGTATATCACGGGATGCATAATCTACGCATAACTTTAGAGTCTGGTATACAATACTCCCTGCTCGATCCTCCGTTAACCCATCACCCCTCTGCACAAAAAAGGCGTAAAATATAAATCAGCTCACATCCCGTGCATATCCTCCCATGTAATTACGTTTACAGACCGTCATCGCGATTTTTCCTGTTTATTTGCTTTTCAAGTGTATTTCCTGCATGGTTTCGAAGGTTGAAGTTGTAAGCTTTTATTGCCTGATAGCAGTATATTCATGAAATTATGCGCCCTTGTTTTAAAGTTCTCTGACCTATACTGGTATCTCATAGGAAATATACTTAATACACACACTCATCACTTTCGTTTGTAACCTTGACTAACACATGTTGAGTGAGAAGTGTTCCTGTGCATGCCAGCTAATAACATACTATCGGAAATAAGTCAACTCCCCTAAACAGCAGCATCATTATCAACAACAACAATAATAACAACAACAAACAAACAAAGCTATAGATGATAAATGTGTATAGTGCTGGCATATCAACAAATTGAAATCGGATTAACCTAGCGACGAAGTTGAAAAGAACGTATGAGATGTAAACGTTTTTGTATTCCCTATTACGAATCTACTGAATTTTCGGTGAGCAAAACACATGCAGTGAGAAATTATTCCAGCTTGGGGAAAAGATATAGTGAATATCACGTGACCAGCATAGTTTTCCGAGTTTCCCCATATAAGATGATTTCCTGACTTTCAAACTATTAGCACCTTGCAATTCCTCATTTTAACCATGATTTCAAACCACTTAATTTGTTTTACTCATTATACTATAACTTTACTTTGTACAGCAGGGCAGTTAAATGAAAGTTGTGACAATGTTTTATGTGCTGTGGAAGATTCGAAGACAATACACACCAGGGGCCTGTTTTATGAAGAGTTAAA
Organism: Diadema antillarum; assembly: GCF_040938485.1. Lineage (NCBI taxonomy): Eukaryota > Metazoa > Echinodermata > Echinoidea > Diadematoida > Diadematidae > Diadema > Diadema antillarum. Next base: position 96,476 of record NW_027271891.1, read on the forward strand.
ATTGATTATAAGTTGATTTCTATCATAAGTCTATGGCAGCCTGTGTGGTAAGGGAATTTACAATTGATAATATCTTTTGATAAAACGCGGCCCAGACCGAGCAACCGGCATCAATGCATGCTACAGTCATTATGATAGGTGATAATAGCCAGAACTGGTCGGTATAATATATAAGTCATGTACAACATAATTATATCTTCGTACACATGATACTATTTTCTCACAAAAGCACATTTTCATGTATACATCGGCTTTTCCAGTTGGATCAAGGAGGTACTAGGCCCCTTGGTTGGATCACGTGTATCATAAGGGAGGGAGAGCAGTGCCTTTCACATAGCTATGCATGCCCTGCTGGGATCTGGGAGCCCCTTACTGGTTTACCCATCTCGGTATACCGTGTTCAGGAAGTAGTAACGTGTTATTTCTATATCCCCAGATTTTCTTTTCATTGCGCACATGAGATAATCAGCCGTTTACATCATTTGCACATCGAGTGTCATAGAGAAGGTTTCTCGGATATTGAACTCATCTATTTATAAATAATTATGCTTAAGCAACATCTGCCTGATTGAATTGACACAATGGACCACCTGTCTTATCGTTCAATGTTTTCATATAGTTACAGTACATGTCCCTATTTATTCCTGCCATCACGTAGGTCACATGGTATATCTAAAGTCACGTGACACAGAAGAAAAGGACAATCATATACATGTACAACTGTATTACAAAGATTGCTCAAACCATGAAGTCAACTCACATTCAATTGATATTAGAAGCATGGAAGGAGAAGGGGGAAGTGACGAGGAAAAGACATCTGATTTTGTCTGCATTGGATATAAAATGAATATAATATTTTATAACATTCCACTAATGTAAGATCAAAATGAGACTTTGCATCAGAAGGTCGCATCAGACAAAATTTGCCTCGCTGTGAAGAAGCGTGGAGCTTGGAAAGTTACATGTCTGTGGCTATTTGATTTTCTTTCACAAAATAGACCTATGACCAGTGAATATTCAGCATAATTTCAATTCAGGGTTATGTAAGGAAAGTAATGATTTAGTCTCTTCCTGTTTTATGCAAAACTATAATGTACTATGTACTATTGTATATGCAGTAGACTGTATATAAACAAGAAAAATGATTTGTTGTCGTCATAGAATTTGCTTTAAAAAAGAATATACCAATCTTGTGGCCGTTAAAATGAGTATTTGCATGGAAAATTGAGACTTAGAACAGGAAATCTACTTTTCACTGTTCACGCTTAGTAATGTGATTTTCTTTCTTATTACACATCACTGATAATAATATTTTGCTTATTGGATTCTTGGCAATAAAGCATTCCACGGCAAATCATGTGAAATGATATGTCAATGTCCTTTGCCTTCTGTCAATAAAATCTGACAAAAAGAAAATGATAAAAGGAGGAGAGCTTACTTCGCGCACAATGTTTCGTCAACTACAGTTATCATTATCATTTCAGTGATTTGTAGTTATCTTTTAAATAACAAAATGAGACATACCTGACGTCGCAAGACCTAAATGTGGTCAAGAAACTGTCCAGTTTTCTCTGAAATCTAGTTCGACCCTTTATGTGTCTGGTTGGTCCTTCCTCGAGCTCAGGCGCGTAGACAAATGACAGCAAATAACCCTTTGTGGAGGTAGAAAAACGGGACGAGATAACAAGACAGATATCTTTGTCACCTCTCATTCTCTTCCAAAATCAACCTGGATTTTGACCTCTTGGTTACCCCATGCCGGTATAGAAGAGATAATCGTAGCGTGTGTAATGCAATTTCATTTTCAGAAAATGGAAATCAGGCTGGAGACTATAATACATGTCGACATGCCATGGTAGGTGTTTCATAATGAGGATAAAATACATAATGATAGTGTAGTCAATGAATGATGAATGCATGCTAACATAAATCAACATTAAGATGGACTACCTGTGGTGATCATTAGGCAAGCTGCGATGAATTAAAAAAATCATCGATGTTTCACTTCAAAAGCGCAATAATCCTAGGAGCCACGGACGTATGTAAGAATTAACGATGTCAACAGAAATGGAGAGGAATTATTATTTAATAGGTCCATAAAAAACTCTGCTATCGCCAATAAAAGGAAAAAGGACGACATATTATTTGATATCTCGTCTTTTTGTTGGACCATTAGCTTCCAATGTGGCTAATATCTGATCCAAAACACTGCAATCATTCACATTCCTTTGAAAATCACTTCGTTTGAACCGAGTTCTCTCGCAGTGTAAGATTGTCATAAGTTGGTTTCGAGAAATGCATATGGGTGAGTCGCTGCTGGGTGTTGAATGGCAGATTTGGATGTCGTTGTTTAATAATCTTGTTTCATTTATCATTGCTATAGCACTTCGTACACGGTGTCGTATATGGTCAACCATCAGGAGTAAATCTGCTAATTCACTATCAATACATCGACCAGTCACATTTATTATCATTGCACTGAGCGCAATGTTTTGTATAAGGTCGGCCTAGGAATTCAAAAGGTTCTACTCGACAAGTCCAATATTTTCAGACATGATGATTGTTTTGTCGTGATTAAAAAAAGTAATTCTCATGACAATTGTGTGTACTTTGTTCACTTAACATGAACGGTATCACTGAGAATGCCCTGTCCTCTACTTATCAACCATGATAACATGAAGTCATGATCTTTTTTTTCTTTTCTCCTATTCGTACCAGCTAGTGGTATGACTCCAATTGAATTGTTTCCTTTTCGGAGGCAAAGGTGGAAGTTCGAACAATGTTGATCAAATTATCATATACCGTTAACTATTATCAAAACTCTTTCGCACGGCGTGATGATTTGCACAATACAATCTTCTTCATCAATTATGTCCTTGCCCTTCAACAACAACAACAAAAAAAAAAAGCTTGCTCGTCTCTCGTGATTCGGACTGACCTTTTCAGTAGTGTTCGGTCATTTAGCAGGGGGGGGGGGGATAGCGAAGAATCCACGCACATTAATTTCGAAGAGATTCGAATCTACAACCTCGTTAATAGCCATTAAAACATGTAATGCACCACCTGCATGTTTGCTTGACATGGACCCATTCAACGCCCACATTATTGATATTGCCACTACTCTGATCGGAAATGAAAGCAATCACATGATAATATTATTAATAATGACTCAAGCAGGGACACTAATCCAGAGTCAAGTAGTCCCATGTAAAGACCCCGCTAGATGAAGATGGAAAAATCCTTACCTCTTCCTTCCCCTACGAAACAACAACAACAACAATTAAAAAGAGGGAATTAATTAAGTGAAGACAGCAATGAACAATGGCTAACCTTGAACTACATAACATACGTACATATATACGTTCATTATATTATCTTGAGTTACAGGTGAAGGAGACCGTTATCGATAAGCAATTCGCTTCACTGTATGGGATAAGGGCTTCTGGGCAATGGATTGGGTGTTCCGCAGGGGATAAAAGAAATTTATATTTCTGTAGGAGATAAGTAGCCCAGATCGCAAGAGTTTTGTGGTTTATTTCTATGAAAAGAGGACTTGCACTTGGATAACAGCAATATCGGGTCATTCAAAGTCTTATTCCTGTTAACATTACGCTCGGATACTAGTTTTTTTCTACCTTCAAATATCTGAAACTATTTTATCAAGTTTTTCCCCCCTGTGGTGACAGTGGTAACTACAGGGTTGCGCTGGCAACCAAAAGAAAACAAAGTGTGCTCAGAGGCAAGATAATTTCCTGTATAAAAGTCGTCGACAATGCGGGTCATGGGTTTTAACCGGCTTTTGTATCATAGATGATGCGTGCATGATCACATGCTTGGCAAATGAAGAGAAAAATCCACTTCCAATACAAAGTAGTGTGATAGATTGATTGATATGAAAACAGATCAGTATTAAAGCAAAGGCAAAGATAAGGCCAAAAAAAAAAAAAAAAACACAACGAAAGACATGCAACATATACATCCAGTACGAGGCATGTTGTTACGGTATATACTCCGAAGATTTGCAATGGCGAATTTTCGTAATTCCGAAAATGAAATAAGGTTCATTATTTCAAAGGTTCGGTAATCCGAAAACGAAGTAAGGTTCGTAATTCCGAGAGGTCGTTATTTCGCACCTCTTTTCATTTTCGGATTGACGAACCTTTGAAATAACGAACCTTCGGAATAACGCCACTAACGTTAGGATTGACGGGCCCTTTTTTCACGGTTCAACAAACTTCTGATACGTATACATAGCAGGGAATTTGCGTGTTTCGAAATAATTGAATGAACATTTCGTTTTCGGAATAACGGTTACCCACATTATCTGTCTTATGTTTAAAAGACAGAAGGAAAGTAAAAATAGTTCTCATCTAAATTCAACGGAAATTCAGCGAGTCAAAACAAGAGTGTATTACAGTTCGTTGTGCTCAGCAAATCTGACATCACTGATATTTATATCGCAAAGTAAACAAAGCCGATATAACTTTTGGCACGTCCATACTAATCCGACCTTGAAAGATACTAGCACAAGTTAAAGGTGTGACGACCTGCAGACGTAACCTTCATCTTTCTTAATCATTATGTAGCCTATACAATACAGTAGGCCAACAAACCTGTCTATAATGACCCCTATAGGGGCAGAGAAGAAACGATATTTACCCTTCTGGAATGCTAACTGTCTTTGTTTATTTGTTTTCCTATATTTGTCTTGCTTTAGAGGATCATAAGAATATACTTGATATTGATTTTCATTTGAAATGTCATGATGTATAATACAGACGGATTATACGCATTGAGACGAGTTAAACTATATAGCATTGTGCATTTCGCATAACTTTTTTAGGCGTTAGGGGGTTCAGTGTCTTCATTTCCTTTCTTGATATCGCATTTTTATGATTTGCTTGCTGAAAGTCGATTTGTCGATTGACCAGTATTCTTCTTTTTTCAGCATTTTTGAGCTATTATTAATGTTATGTCAAAATGATGCTTTCATGGAATATTTAAGACAAAATGGACTTTAGTTTTGCATCGAGCATTCTAAAAGGAAAATAGTTAATGATATCGGTGTTGTGCCAATCTTTAATCTGTATTGTAGTCATTTACATTTAAAAATGTCATCTCATTCAATTCCTTTATTTATGCATAGCTCATACATGTTTCGGTCAGAGGACTGTCCTTGCGGGTCCGTTTGGATAAAAATGCAACATAAATGCAACATAAATTGCTAATAACAACAAAATGTATGAAAATACAACATAAATGTATCATAAATTGCTAACATTGCTATTATTACTAATTTCTTAATGGAATGAACTTTGCCGTTCGATTTCGCCTTATTCTTAGTTTGGGGTTACACGAAACCATTGGCCTTGAAAGTTTATCAACATTTCCACTTCAGAAAGCATAAGACAGATATCATTATCTGTACCAGGGTAAACACGATGTCTATTATCATATTCCCTCATTAGCGTCATTTGCGTATATGTCACTTTTTGTTGTTGTGTAGTGCAATTCCATATCTATAATGCTTCAAGTAACATGAATTCAAATAGTTATTCTATCTATTTGTGTTTACCCTGCTTCAAAGCCGGTATAATATCTGTTAACAGATTATGCTGACGAGGCTCAGATGTAACAGAGAAGATGTCAAGCGTCTCTCTTTAATCTTTACCTGCACCAGCTTTGATCACATGTCACTGATAATGGTGGTGCTTGTGGAGTTCGGACTCACTAAGCTTTTATCACGTCTACAGTTATTGGTTCATATTGGCAAGCGAAATATTGAAAACGACAGATTTTTATGTAAATGTAAACAAATCCAGATGTATTAAATTTGCCTACAGCTTCATAAAATGACATTCTTACTGTGATCATAGATACAAGACTGCCAAATACAATTTTGCTGCAAATAAAAACGAATGTTTAGATACGATCCTGGAAAGCAGCGCTTTGAGAATAACCCCCTGAATGTGATGGAGCATTGATTTAGCTTTCTTTCTTTTTTTCTTCGCTATATAAATTTCTATGAATTTCCTACTGTCATTTTGTGCCTATTTTCAGAGATCAGATACAGTATTCTTAAATGTTTTACAACAACTTAAAGTTTTTGTTCACTCTGCCCGAATATCAGTGATTTGTCGTAAGTGTAAAGTGCCTATAAGAGCAATGAGTATCATTAATGTTTTACGTTTTAAAATGATTTGTGCTTGTATTGGGAGCTGATGAACTGAATGACATACAACATTGCTGTACAGAACTGACGGCACCGTATACTATACGTCCTGTTCAGTTGGCAATGGATATTGATATTCCTTTCTGCAGACATTGTTTGAACCACCTGATCGATATCAGTCAATCGATATAACAAGCAAAAGGTCTGTGCAATGTGTGTGGCATGATATAGAGGTCTGTACCAAACACAAATCAATAAATGTTTGTCAGGAATGCCTGATCTGGTTTGGCTCGGGATTCTATTGGGTGAAATCGCTAGTCTTGCGTACAGCACAAGTAAATTGTCTTAAAACACCATAAGAGCATTTTCCTTTATATTTGTGAGTACAAACATAGCACTCTATAGGCGATTATGGGTTTGTAAACAAATAAGCAGCCAACGTAACATGTGACGTGTGTACCGATGTTTTGAAAGTAACTATAATAAAAAAAATATAACATTATGAACTATGTGACTCCATGCAAAGGAATGGAATCATAAACATGGCAAGATTTTTATTCCTATTCTCAATATACTGTTATGATATTCCTATATAAAGTAGTCATCATCCAGTATAGTTATACATGACATTGAATTAATTATGCGATCTTTTATTTCTGATAGTTGCTTAAATTGTCTGCTTTTCGCAAGAAAATTGCTCTTGATGTTAATTCCAAGCCCTTCACATAATGTGTAGGAATTCTTGAGGAATTTGAAAGAGTTACAGTACACTCTTACTGATATCTTTCTACTATCTTCCGCTGAACTGGCCATCTCGTTTTATAACAACAATTTGTCAGTTGACATGAGAGAAACTAAAGCTATCACAACTACTCAAAGGATCTGTCACAGTGATTAGCTTATGATTACTCGCTCGTGATAGCTATCTGATTGAACCGTCTTCCTCTTGTGGCAGATATTAGTCTGCAATATCCAACCAGGAAGAGATAGGTATTCGACACGTGACTCCCATACAGCTGGATTCCTGATTTCTGGCGTATAAAAGTCTCTACAAAGGTGAAACTATTCAATATGCTTATACAGTTGTTCAATGTCGCGTTTTTGTTTTGTTTTTTGTTTTGTTTTGTTTTTTGTTTGTTTGTTTGTTTGTTTGTTTGTTTGTTTGTTTGTTTGTTTGCAGTAATGTTCGGGCCTTTAAATCGTCGGGAACGTATAGAATGCCAATAATTATTACGCATTATCTCATCATTCTGTATAGTTTTGCACTACTTTGCATGTATCAAAATCAAACAGAGCACACTTAACGAATATAAAGAATATGCAAAAACTAATCTATATGGAAGTAAACAAGTTTTATTTTATCTTTAAATGGAATAGATCAGTCGAATGTGAAACAATAGAAAAAAAAAACAATTTACACAAACTTCTTTTAGTATATTTAGTGCAGTACATCAGACGTGGGATGACTTGTACTAACATGTTGCTTCGAGTATATGAAAATGAGACATAACGGTCCATAGAAGATATCTCAATCTGTTTATCTGCTGAACTGACGCAAATAAAAGTAATTGGTACCATGTCATTAAGCCCTTGCCTTCGAGATATAATTTCTTACTTAATAAACACATTTCATCTAAACTCCAGCATACAGAGTGTTATGTTGTATATCAGTCAATTATAATGAGAGTAATGTCCGTTTGAGTCTACCATTGACAACATACCATTGAGAATGACATTATATCCACATCAAAAGGAATTCAGCTGTGATCGAGATTCTTGAGTCTAGATAATGTAACTTCTATGCACGTTCACCCCGAAAATTATGACTTTAGATTAGAAATGAATTAAGACCGATATTGGTTAATGACATTAATATTCATAACTACATATCGTATAGGTCTACTTTTGATTTTGGAAGAATTGCAACAAAGCTTTCCATCTAAGACGCTATTGATCTATAGATCAGAGGAAAGATATTGGTAGTTGTTATTTTTTTAAGTTAACGTTTACTCTTGGATGAAGTAAAGCAGAGTCCAATCTCCTCAGTGTATGAAAGCACTTGAAGTTCTTCAAGCTGAAGTTGAAGGTACATGTATTATCTAAAAGGAAACATGATTGTTGTTTTCTTTTCAGCTGACACGAAATCTCAAATCTTTAATCTTGACCTTCATATCCAAAGGACCAATCGCAGAAAAAGATTATGAGCAAATAACTTGTGCGTCACCTTATAGTTCATTGGCCTTAGACCCAAGCGCAACGCACTCTGCGGTTTTTCACAAACAATGCGAAAAATCAACAACCTACTGTCAAATTTATCTTGTTTAACGACACCACTCAGAGACACTTGAGTAAATATTGTCTTTAGTTTGAAATTTAACCACGGAAGAGTTGCTAATTCAAGAACTGTTATCTCTCGTTGCTACATCGGATATACTATCCGACGACATGGTTGGTCGTGGTATAAGATATTGTGGAAGACGGTTTGACATGACATAGCATTATATCGTCCAATAAGGTTGAGACGATATCTGAGCTTCTAGAGCCTTCGACTTGAGTCTATCCTGAGTGACCTTGACTCATATCTATATCAACTCAATATCTGACTCAACAACTCTGACAACTAAATAATTATGATAAGAAACTGAAAGGCAGTAAAAAGAAATAACAACAGCATGAAGGCTGGCTATTTTAATGTCATCCGCTTTACCTCCAAATTCAATCATCTTTGAATATCGCACAAAAGGATTGTCCTGAAATTCGACCTGAAAAGAAAAGACAAAGACGACTACATAGAGAAAGAGAGAGACCTGATCTCATACAGAATAAAAGAAAAAAATAAGACTTGAGCGCACACCCAAACACATACAAATTGACATACACGCACATACACATCTTCCGTCCGTATGTGAACAATAATCATCAATGAACGCTACTGCATCAACGTCAGACTTACACATCAAATCCAAATTCTGAGGCGGAATGCCACGCATTGCAAAAGTCTCTGCTATAAGTTAGTATCTGCTCAGCCTCATGCGACATTTCGTTTAACTCGTAAACAATCATTTACAACTGGCATGATCAAGGTCAACACATCCAGGTGCAGTGATTTTATTTATTCAAAGCAGATTAGTTCTGACCTGCATCTTCCAGGCAGCCTGATTTCATTGTATCTACTTTTGGCAGCTTTTGTACATGACCTTCAATAATGGTTTTTACCTCTCTCCCCCTTCATTGACACTTGACTTTCTCCGCATGAAAATAACGTGATACAACTGTAACTACAACTTTTCCAAAAGGTTAATTTCCCCATTTCTATCATGATGATAAAACGTTAAGATGACTTTGTCTTTCAGCTATATACCGAAGATGTGTGGTTTTCTGAGATCACAGTCATGTGCATACAACAAGCACTTCTGAAAGAGATGTTGATTAATTTGTACTAATACCCTGAAACTGATAAGAAGAAAAACGAAAGGAGAAATGAGAAAGAGTATAAAAGAAAAAAACAACAACAGCGACAGGAAAGAAAAAAAAAACATGAAAGGAGAGAGAGGGGGGCGGGGGGGGGGGGGAATTGCAAGACCAATAAATTTCATATTTCAATCAAAGCTGTCATGCTGTGTACTTGCATATAGCATTCCTGAGTTCAAGTCTGCACGTTTCGTATGGTGTATACCTCTTCGGACAAGACGTCTAACCTTGGACGATGACGTCATGCTTCACACAGGTGTATAGAATATGTGGATACCTTTAAATTCTAGAGTGATAATATTAACACACTCCTCAGAAAGAGCTGTGATGATGACTTTACGTGTGAAGAGTGTAGTATGATTATAGTCTGGGTAAGTAAGCCACTATTCTATAGAGTTCTATCTCATCACTGGGTTTAGTGCAGAGTCCGTCTCCTGGATGGGACGAATTCCATGCACTGCCGAGAGTTGGTCGGCTGCCCAGTATAATTACTTACACAGAGTAAAGGAACTAATGCGCAATATTAGTAGTAATGGTGGTAGTAGTATAGTAGGAGTAGTAGCAGTAGTAGTAGTAGTAGTAGGAGTAGGAGTAGTTGTAGTAGTAGTAGTAGTAGGAGTAGTTGTAGTAGTAGTATAGTAGTAGTAGAAATAGTAGTAGTAGTAGTAGTAGAAGTAGCAGCAGCAGTAGTAGTAGTAGTATAGTAGTAGAAGTACGTAGCATTAGGAGTAGTATATAGTAGTAGTAGAAGTAGAAGTAGTAGCAGTAGTAGTAGTAGTAATGGTGGTGGTGGGTGATGATATAGTGGTGATGGCGGTGGCTTCAATATAGGAGTTGCAATAATAGCAATCAGTAGTGATAGAAGTAGAAGTAGTACACATGTAATACGAGGAGAAGGCTTGATAGTAACGGTAGTAGCAAAATTAGAGTAACATTAATGTATAGTTGTAAGATAGTATCATGTAGAAGCTGTTGTGGTTATACAAGAAATAGTCATGATAGTGGTAACGGTAATAGTAAAAAAAATGGAAAGTGCAACAACAACATTTGGAGGTGAAGGTGAACGCACATTTACAGCAACAGGAAATGACCATGCAGAAGCAGCATTCAGGGATGCGAACCTCATTAGGTCCGGCTCATTCTATTAATCGCTTTCCAAGCTGCGTTGAGTTGTTTTCAATGCAATTATTTGGCGAAGATGAGCGTACTATTTTACAAACTGTTGGCTAGGTTGGCTAGGTAATTTCAAAAGGAACATGTCACGTGGTAGTTAGTGAATTTCCAGTTTCAGTTTCAAGTTGCCTTCTTTAAGTCAAAAAAAGAATGAATCATAATGGATTAACAACAGTTTGACCATGAAAATACAACAAAAAAAAATCGGATATATCAATCTTACTCATAACATAATAGACATAAAGGTTCATGAAAGAAATAACATATACTACCATAGAATTATATAATAGAGGTACAGGTGGAGGAGATTGTCACCAATAAGCAGTAGGCTTGACTGGATGTAACAAGAATATAAGACAATCCAAATACAACCTAATTTGAGCAGAAGAAGTTTCCAAATGAGAAATAATGCTATCCAGATCAAATATAACTGTATGGGTACTCCCTCCCTTTGACAAAACGGCATGACATGATTTTGTCATGTTATGGGATTAAGATAAGCTTGTGATAGAAATCCGAAAATAGAGCGATCGTCTATAGCCACATTATATCAAATTATATTATATTACATTATATCATATCATATCATATCATATCATATTATATTATATTATATTATATCATATTATATTATATTATATTATACTATACTATATTACATTATATTGTATTGTATTATATTTCATTATATTATATTATAATATATTATATTATATTATACTATATTATATTATATTATACTATATCATATTATACTATACTATATTATATTATATTATTACTATTATATTACGTGATATTATCCTTCAACTGAACATGACTCGGGATCACCAACACAATTCCATTACGGATGGTTTATCTAAGAGTGCGCACCATTCACCACAAGTAAAAATCCAGGACTTTTGACCTATGGAAGCCAAGTCTGGACCTTGGCATTTGTCTTTCTCGTCATGGCCCAAAGAACTTGGACTTGATGGCAAGTAACATAATAGCCTTTGTCACAGACTCTCGCCGTAGCAATTGCAATAATAAAGCTAATAGACTACAGAGGGACATCACACCAGACTGGTAAAGCCATCAGCGAGTATTGGCTCTAACAGCAGGCTGAAGAGCATTGAAGAAGGCTAGGTTACAGACCGCAAAAATCGACATGACAAGCTGCCCAGAGGTTTTATTCAGGTCAATCATATTGTATAACAAAGATTTGTTTTAATTGCAGGATCGTTTGCATTATTTCCTGCTGTTTATGAATTAGCGCAGAGAAAGTCCGAAACAACAACAGCAACGACAACAAACGCCAACGAACAAGAACAATAAAACCAAGAATAGGATTACAACTACGAAATAGATCTCTTTTTGGGGAAAAATGAAACGACAACAAGCAAAATGTACAGTAAATACATATTACTTATTATTGTATCTCGGGGGATAAACACATCGGTGCATAGCAAGACAAGAATACACGAGAACGAGTTATTTCAAGTTATTTCATTTCAAAATCAAATCTCTAATTGCATGCGAGCTGTAAGATTATAGTTGAGGACTCATTCAAGCCAAACGTACACAAGCAAAAGTCCTCATACCATTACACGAGTAGAGAGAGTGATTTCAAATGTTTTACAGTTGCCTAAATCAAGTCGCGAGGGGTTCCAAGAGATGGCGCCCTCCCATGACCATTACCTCGTCACCGTGCCAATGTAATCTAAGGACCGTTGTGAGTCCATTTATTACTTTCGTCACACAGATGATCAAATACACATTTCTTCTCTACATGTGTCAAAAAAAATAATAATGTCGACGACACAGGAGACAGACAGTCTGGTCCCGTTTTATAAAGAAAGTTTAGAGTCATTGTTAGTTGTAACAATAGCACTTACTGTGGCAGTAGCCACTGGGGATCATAATCAGCAGCAGCTGTCAATTTTAGTTGCTGCTGCGGCAACTGCGACTGGTGATGACGTTAGTACAAGTTTGAAACATCTCTTTGAATCGGGCCCCTGGATTTTTTTTTTTTTTTTTTTGGTTGTCATGGAGATCTTTGGCAGAGAAAACATACATCATTTGGATCGATTGAATGACACTCTGAAGTTAGTCTAGGCCTACACCCAAACGACAGCTCCATTTGATCATAATAAGTCCTCTCTAATATAACATATTTAAAGGTTCATCGAAACAAATTCTATCTCTTTAGGCAAGGTACTATCTGAACACGGCATGAAATATAAAGAGCATTGTGGTTACTATCTCCTTCATCCTTTTTTTTTGCATTCTTTGGACTTCTTTAAGAAAAAAAAAAGATCGAAGAAAAATGATCATTACACAGATTTTGATTTCACTTCGCAATAAATTGTTCTTAACCAACATAACGGGACTTGACAGATTTCTCAGTGGAAATCCTTGTTTCTGAGTAGATTACAGAGCACGTGAAGGTACAAAATTTAGGATGAAGCAAATAGTTACATTTATAATGATAATTAGTGTGTAGCAAAACTTGTTTATTCTTCATGTGCCAATGAGTCAAATGTGCAGACATACCTACAACGTGTGGACTGGTAATTAATGTGGCATACAGGATTTAAGAGACAACGTACCTGGACAAGGTCAACTAACCCACCTCCTTAGTGGATTGGACTTATCATGTCCATGAATTTCGGACATGAACGGATGAAGAGTGCTGTGCCTTGCCATCACCTGTTTCTTCACGTAGGCCTACTATAGCGTTACGTGTCTATGCGTCATGACGGTTCAACAAACTTTTATCCCGTCACAACTCAGACAGGTCAACAAACTTTTGTTCACTCTTTGGGAAAATTCCTCAATTTTCTCCAGACGAGCTCAAGCGTGCATTTATACCTCTTTGCCTCATTTTCAGTTCTGATGTCACGCATGACGAACACTTGGAGCGAGTTCCGCATAGGCCTATTATCCATACAAAGTCATATTTGCAAGAGGTCACAAACTGTCTGGGTGGAGTGGGTATATACAAATCGGATTTGTCCTGCTTGAATACTGGAGTTATCTCCAGTCTAAGCAAGGGCATGCCATTGTGACAAAAGAACATTAGAGTCGGTCAAATGACTTCTAATACATTTCAAATCCTGTATAAAGGAGAGCAATGGAAAGGGTGAATTGTGTTCATTTTGTCTGACAGAGACAAAGTGTTAGAAACGTCATGATCTTTGATACCACAGTTTGTCAACCTGGTTTAACCTGGTTAAGACTGTTTAACCTTCGTTACAGACTCCGGACTGACAATCGAGGTTATGGAGAGGTCGATGAAGGTTGAGTCAGGCAGGTTGGAGGGAGCACCTCCCTCATTGAGTCATCTCGGGGTAATCTAACGTCCCTGGATACAACCCTTGAAATACAGAAACAGAGAAAGATGACGAAAGCAAGAGAGCAGGGAGGTGGGAAGAGAATTGCGAGTGACAAAGGAGGGGGAGGGGAGAGGGTGTGGCCTTCAAACCTATTCAGAAGTTTAAATCCCAAATAGAACGAACACTTCACAATTGGCACTGGTACGCGCACACATATACATAACCGAGAAAAAAATCTTTCCAAGCAAACTAAAATGCATCAAACAAATAAATTGTGTACTGATATTTAAAATTTAGAATTTTCAGAGTTCTCTATAAACTGTATACTGCAAATCCGGGTAGGGTTATTAGATCTAAGTCAGCTGAGTGAGCATCACCGTCCCCAACCCTCCCTTCACTATAATTCATAAATGTTTTTTTTTTTTTTTTTTTGTAAAGAAATAAACGATCGGTCGCGATGTTGTGAGCTGGTACACCATAGTTTAGGCAAGGTGCCTCCAAGTACACCATGGTGTTAGCAGGGAGGTGGGAAGACCACCTCCCTGATGATAGGTATAGGCCTACTGCTATAACGTCTTTCAGCTGATTTTAAAGTGAATTGTTGCATGTTCAAGTTTACACGGAAACAGAGTCACCACCCTGGTGACATCCAGGACATAGAATGGTAGAAGCTTCATGAGGTATGTAGACCTATCTAGCATCATAATACTCTCCCTGTTACTGAAACAACATGGTTATAGACCACAGATCACCTGCCACCTCACTGTAGACACGATATCATCAGGTAATCTTCATGCAGTAACTTTATAATCTCTCAGTCCTCATAATAGTAATAATAATATATGAACACTTGTAATGCGCCGGTATCCATCATGAATAGATGCTCATGGCGCAAGAAAGAGAGGCAGAGAGAAAAAAACCAGTGAAAGGGAGGTATGAGAAAAGGAATAAAGGAAATGTTTACAAAAAAATCTTGTCTAAATAACCAGGTTTTAAGTGAGCTCTTAAACTCACATAGAGAGGACAGATTACGAATGTTTTGTGGGAGTCTATTCCATAGGAATGGGCCAGCATAGATACAGAAATGATCGATCACCCCAAGAATTATGAGTTTGTGGTACGGCAAGTAGAGATGAGTTTGAAGACCTAATGCGCCTAGAAGGATTGTAAGGAGTAATCAAACTACAGTTGTAGTGAGGAGCAGTTCCATGTAATGAATGAAAAACAAATAGCAGTAACTTGAACATGATTCGATAATGAATGGGCAGCCAGTGTAAAGAGATAAGTAAGGGTGTCACATGTTTTCTTGTAGATGACAATGAAACTAAACGGGCAGCATTATTTTGAAGCTTTTGAAGGCGGTCTAGTTGTAACTTTGATGTGTTAACAGTAGAGCATTACAGAAATCCAAACGAGAAGTAATAAGTGCATGCACTATCTTTTCTGTACTAGACTGAGTGAGGTACTTTCTGATAAATCCCAAGTTACGCAATTGGTATCGTACAGACTGACAGATACTAGAGACTTGATATGACATAGACATAGTAGAATCGAAAGTAACACCAAGATTTCTGCATTTGTTAGACAATTGAATTAATGAGTCCCCTACTTTGATAATACATGCTCCAGACTTTGACAGATGGGCCTTAGAACCAAACAATATAAATTCAGACTTTGCATTGTTGACTTTGAGTGAGTGTGAGCGCATCCATGCTATAACATCTTCAGTACATTTTTCGAGCTGAACCTGAGCAGACAAATTTCATCATTTTAGTACTCATACTACCATTCCTCAATCTCAGTCATCCATGAGATCCCTGGTATGATAAACTCCTATATCGCAGGAAAGTTCGCCCGACAGTTCAATATCAATTCCATTTAAACTTTGTGTTGTGTCAGACTTTTTATCGATTATAGATGAAATGATTACATTCTATACCTACAGAGATACATATCTGTTAAACTGGTAGATATCAATATAATTATTATCTATATATCCCAGTATAAAAAAGAACAATTACATACACGTCCTTCAGAAAAGTTCTGCGGTCTGCAGTGGTTTTGAAGTTAGTTTTCTAAAAAGTAATTATCTATGTTGCTGAGTAGAGTATCACATACAAGAAAACGACTTGTACAGTAAAAATCTACACTCAGGTAAGTTTGTGAAGTTCATGCGATGGTTTTAGTGCATGTTCTTCTCCATAGAGATAAAAAGATACTTTGGACACGACCAGATAGCGACTGCAAAAAGTTCACTTTTGCACATACAAGAAAATTATAGATTTCCCCAAATCATAGCAGACATGGCACAGACTGAGTACTTGCATACAGCTCTGAGGGAACACTGAGTGATCTTTTTTTAAAATTACTTTTTCACATCTATTTTGCGTAAATTCATTTCAACCCAAATTCGCTGGAATTATAGTGAGAGTGTTGTCTGATTCGAGCGAAGTGTTACTACAATGGTTTTCCCCATCTGTGTGGGTGAAAGAAGGCGGAAGTAAAAGTAGGCCGCTTTTCCAACCTCGTCCGGTAAACAACACTTTAGATAAGTTAATTTAAGCCCACGTTGATGGGCTCTAAAAAGTGAAATGAACTTACCGGTAGCCACCATAGTTTCATTTTCACAGTTAAATGCAGTGTCTTTGTTGTTTTATGTTCCCTTTTGTACCATTTTTGTTATACATGTATAGCACGGAGTGCAGAACATTATTGTGGATGATGTCCGGGAGGTATGTGTAAACTGCTCAAGTTTTAGTTTGACCTCCATCAAATATATCAAATGAAAGGAAACAAATGCAAGATTTACCATGTCAAATTTGATTGAGAACCAAGCGGACATTTGCCTTATAGTTTATAAAATTTCGGAAATAAGCACATAATAGAATTTAAAAAGGACTTATCAAAAAAAAAATGTCCATCTCCAAAAATGACTGGAATATGATACAAATTTCCAACTGTCGTTCATGTTCAGCAATGTGATTCTAATTTCATCAATGTTTATCCCAGCTTGTGTGGGTCAGACGCACTCTTCCTGGAGATATGGCGATTTATCACATCAGCATCTTTTCGAGTTTGCACATAATAGCATAGGTATGGCTGAGGATGATATCTGAATATATTCATATCTTTCAGGTTTATCCTTTAAAAACATCGACGTAGTATGATACCCACGGAATTTGCCCTTTAACCGTTCAGCGGCTGGAAGATTTCCAACGTGTGATGAAAGTGACTGAATCATATTAGACATAACATTGACGCAAGTTATTTTGACACCCGATGTTATCTATGCAGTTAGTATCACAAGAGAGACCCACCTTGGTGGCTTTATCTCTTTTCATTTGGTTTGATGTGTAATCATTAGCACAGATAGATCTGAGGTCACTTGCAGAAATGATAATTATGTAGCATTTCTCCGTGTGTTTGCCAGGTAGAACTGAATAGAGAATTTTCCGCTCTGGTGAGTAGATCCTATCGAGGCATGACAACTATCATAATCATGGGAACAGTAACCAGGAGGACTTAAAAAAGTGACTAACCAAAGTCTATTTGCTGAAGGAGTTTCTCTGCCGGACAATGTCTGTTGGAAGAGGCCAAGAAAGGGAAATCATGAAAGCTGAAATATTGATCAAAATTTTATGAATATTACCTACGAATTCACATCAACCTTAGGCCTTCATGCATGTGACAAGTATTAGTTTCAAATTTCTGCTCAAAATGATGATCACGCACACAGGTACACACACACATACCATACACAGGCACATACATACACACACATTCATACATCATGCATGTATACATTTGTAAGCATCTTTGAAATGATAAAAAAAAGGAGCGAAACGCCAGTAAAGGAACTTGCACACAGAAACTAACAGGGGCCTATAATGTCCTTTCCCCCCACGGCCCGAGTATGAATTCATGATGACAAAATTGATATGCCATCCGAACACTTTAACCTATACAGGCTCTATAGTTATGACATGCCTATGCTGACGTGTGCTGGATATTTGAATATGAACGCTTTGTTTATGGAAGCCTATAGAACGAGTGTGCAACATTAATCATGCAAATTCAATTACACAAAATCCGGCCGTGATATAGTTTGTGACACGTCAGACAGCAGACAATACGTCAAAGGGTTAAAACGACTACAAATTGCACATTATTTAGAATAAAAAAGAAATCCGCATTAACATAAACCTGAATGTATTTACATAAACCTGAATATATTTACAAATAAAACAACACCATTAACATTACTTTTTTTCTCATAGATGAACTGACGCACTGAAGAGAGGCAAGTTCAACAAAATTCCAGGATTTAAGGTTTTCAGGAAACTGTGTCGACAAGATGTCGTGACCAGTCTTTGTTTGACGCTGTGCAACAGCTGTTGCAAATATTCCCACCTTTCTCGTTTTCTGTTTGTGAATATCTCTGGTGCATTGATTAGTGACGTCAGCACCAAATCATGACGTCACGTTTAACTTTTCCCTGTTTTTCTACTCGGTGACAAAAATGACATTTTATTGAGTACATGTCATACACGTAGGCTATGTTCCCACATAATGGGGCCCGTGGCTCCACGCAGACTTCTGCGAGGATGAAAGATATATGGCGTCTCTGGGGATTTCATGGCGAGAAGTGGTTAATGAGATGCGTGAATTTGTTGATATCAAATTCCTTTCAAATTTCGTTCAAACTCAACAATAGTGGCACAATACCTTACAGACTGACATGACATGGTCCTGTATTGTATCGATGTGATACTATTTCTTTTGGTGGTACTCTCACATGTAGGGACTATTGCATGATGAATTATTTTCTCTTCGTATCTCTGACCAGCTTTCCTTGATATTGTTTTCCAAACTGTTACTAATAAAATGCTAGAAATTCAAGTAAATTATATCAACTGCATTGTTGTGTCTATGAAATATATCGATCATTATTTCAGCACGGACGTTAAGAATATCAGCCACATGTACAGGGCGAGACAAATGCTTTATTTGTCACCGTGTTAAAAATAAAATGAAATCGCTGTGCAGTAAACAAAGCGTTCATATTCAAATATCCAGCACACGTCAGCATAGGCATGTCATAACTATAGAGCCTGTATAGGTTAAAGTGTTCGGATGGCTTAGATATCAATTTTGTCATCATGAATTCATACTCGGGCCGTGGGGGGAAAGGACATTATAGGCCCCTGTTAGTTTCTGTGTGCAAGTTCCTTTACTGGCGTTTTGCTCCTTTTTTATCATTTCAAAGATGCTTATGCATGCATTATGTATACTAATACATATGTATGTACATATGTTACTAATAAAATGCTAGAAATTCAAGTAAATTATATCAACTGCATTGTTGCGTCTATGAAATATATCGATCATTATTTCAGCACGGACGTTAAGAATATCAGCCACAGGGCGAGACAAGAGCTTTATTTGTCACCGTGTTAAAAATAAAATGAAATCGCTCATTATAGCGTGCAATTGTGCGTGGATCATTGGAATATAAGTTTACATAAGCTTATATGGATAGGATATGTAGGCCTACGTGTGTATGTTTGTCATTTATTCATTAATCTATTATGACTGGAATTAGACCCTGCCTATACCTCGGCATGCATTTAACAATGACTCCATACAAATGACGAAATAACCTTCTACTCCTTAATCTGACAATGTCAATTCCTGAGAGGTCTTCAAGTCGGCTACAGTAGTAGTGTCACTTGAGACATACATTAAAAAAAGTGATAATAATAAAAGGCGACAGGCCACGGCTTTTATTAGGATCTCTTTGTTTCACCTTGTTTTTGGATATCTCAGCCATTTCAAAACCGATCTTTATCAAATAAACTTTTGATACCCTTTAGAATCGCATGCTCTTTGACATCTCACAAAGTAGTTTCTGATTATCTCGCAAAACGTTAAAAGCTAAATCCTCACCTCAACCAGAACTGTAAACAACCTTTAACATGATTGATTGTCACCGATCACTTTGTAATTTTTGTCAAAATCATGTAAATCAATGACACGCTCTGCTCTCTCAACGACACATCCTCAATCCAAACTCCGTCCATCAGCTCATCAGGGTTCATGGTACAAAAATCACACAAAGCAAGATTTACATTTGGCATTTCAATAATAGATCGTATTACATGTATTATTGCATATTGCCTCTTACTTAATGCAGTCTACTACAGAGTAGCTAGTATCATACACATCATGTAATATAAAGGAGTTTGATTCACAGTATGCATGCATCTACCACCAGTTTTCTAACATACTTATCTTTGGTAAAAGTACAGTACCGTCATAAAAATGATATAGCTAAAAATGATGTTAAAAAGCAAGGTGTAATTAAAAAATAAAGAGCAGAAAAGAAGTAGAAAAAATAGTGCAATATAGATAATTCAGCATTATCAAGGTAATAAACATTGTATCATCATGTTTATATTGATGAGGACACCTCTCTTTGAAACGCGTAATGAGAAACTGCACCTGTAGAATGCACCAGTACCCACAGCAATATCTCACGCAAGGACTTTAACTTTCTGTGAAATTGTATATCTAGTGATAATTTTCCTCTTAAAAACAAACAAACAAACAAAAAAGGTTGACAAGAATGAATTCGTTCTGTGATCATGTTGCTGGGGGTAGCACGCAAGCTTTCGTAGACTTCAGAAATTAATAAGTGGGCTTCAATTAAGGTTTTAGCCATTATATATTGCCATGATTTCAAAGTTACTTGATTGAAACACTCACACTTTCAAAATGAAGGTTACAGTCTTCTAAAGTACATAATCAGTTCCAAATGCATTGTAGGGTTTATCTTAAAATGTAGAAGGCAGAACTGTCTGCCATGCACTCTCATGAAATTCATATGTATTGCTTTAATTGCCACCCACAATATGTTATTTTTTATTTCAATAATTACTTCCCAAGATTCCATATAATCATTTACACATTAACCAAATTTTTACTGGAAAGGAGTTTCAAGAGGAATTTCTGTGTGAAGTCACAACTCTGCTTTTAAAATTATGACTTTTTTTCTCAAACATGTATTCTTACATTATTGGTAGAGTATCAATAAGACTCACTATTATCTTTATGAAACACGGCTGAACTAAAGACTAAGTGTGTGATATAATTGTCACTTCCTCCCGTTGATAAAATGCAGGAGGGCAAACATGTGACTGGTACCAGTATAATAACAGCAAGGAATTGAATTTGGGGGTAGTTTTCTTCCTACACATCATGGTTCATTGAAGGGCACGCTGTTCATTCATTTACTAATCTTGTTTATAGCATTGCGAACGTGACCTGATTATATCACATTTGGTGTGACTGAGAGATGCCTGGCCAATTTATCTTTATCAGGAATCACATTACTGCTCACACGCTTTATTTCATTCTTTCATTTCTCCTCCAGATTGTGGCGCATTAACCGCCAACGTTTCCACTGAATCATCACTGCAACACTCCAACCTGAAATTGTTTTTGATAAGTCCTTCCTGTGCAATGTTATAGTATTCCTGTCCAAGTCTTGTCAGCTGTAGCAAATTTCATTTGGAGTTGGTGAAGTAGCAGTCAGTAATGTATTGATCAAATAAAAAAAAAAAATGTTAGATTTATACCCTGTGAAGTGAGACTGTGAAGTACTCGCTACTCAATAAATCTTACAACACAATTTTCTGATCTGACAAAATAAAATACTGCCAGACATACAGTAGATAAACTGACAACAACAAAGATAAATTAAAGTGTAATCAACAATCCAGTGCATCCAGTAAGGGCATACAATTAAAGTATAAGTGTAATATATTAAGTGAACACCTGCTTCAATACATACATCCTACCTTTGTAGAATTTACTCTGATGAAATAGAAAGCATGCTCTATGAATATATGGTAAAGATTAATTCTACAAAAACTTTGGGGCTAGGCACATCTTTGTAGGCTCCCAATTCACTGCAACACATCAAATTTGTATGTATATCTTACTGTAACAAACTGCAAAGGCTCTAGCTACATTGATCACTATGTACGAAAGGAACTGTTTAGATATCATGTGTTTTTTTTTCTCTCTCTCTTACTATTACAATATCCAGTAATTGCTATTGTCCCAAATCCTCTAGAACATTTCATACAAAGTATTCAAAGATGGTGAAATCTTTCATTTAAAAGCAGGAAATTACAAAATTTTGCTCTGAATACATGGCCATGTGGCAGAAAACCACACCACTTTAACAGGCATGATTTTAATGAATACTCTCCAAAAATTTGGCAAGAAGTTGTGAATACTCAACTGAATTTAAGGAAGAACCATCTACACTGTACTTTACAATGTTGCTTACACTGATCTGAGCAGCACATTATGAATATTCTCCTTAAGCCAATATATATCAGCAACAAGAATAACACTCATACAGGACAGAATTCCATATGATACAACCATGGAGCCAGGTAGGAAATAAAGTTGATGAAAATGAAATTACAGTCATAGGGAAAGGTCTGATTTTCCATACAATGAAAATGAACAGCTAAGATTTAAGCTAAATTCCCCGACAGGAAGGTTTAGAAATATTGCACATATCGACTTTATCACAAAGGAAGCAGTAATATTTGACAAGGTCTTGATTTGACTCCTGTAAGATGAATTTGCACACACTGTTGTGAAAACACAATACTTGAAATATTGTCATACTTTGATTTCAGTAATGTGCTACAGTGTGCTATACATAAGGTTTCAAATGTGGTAGCGGTGGGTGCTTTCATAGTACACCTTGTATTCTTTCTTGGATGCGAGTGTGGTCCCTACTGTTCACCTGTTGAAGACAAGACCCTAAAATGCTTGGGCAGGTGTCTATGGGAAATGCATGTTACAGCAAAATCAGGCCGTCCTCAATGGGTTAAGGACCTACTCAATCTGAACGTAAGAATGTTCTTACCATCCTCAGGAAAATGTGCTACTGCATTTTGAAAACTACACATCTCTGGTACATGATACTTCTTTGGATTATTCTTGGCTCAGCATATTTACTTACTTACTTTTTCCTCCTAAATATGTGGCTGAGACATTTTTGTATACAAACTGTCTGCCAAAATAGTCTGTTCGTCAGCTGCACATATCATTATTACATCTTCCTTCAGCAGGAATCGCCCAGTACGAATAACACGAGTTGTAGTCCTGAAATGAGTTACTCAGTACACCGGTCACTAGAGGGCGCTATTTCAGATTACTTCACAGCACAAATCAACTGCACAACTGGAGTGTACTTTACTACAAAGATGTTTGCACAAAAGTAGGAACTGTGGGATGTGCAGGGGATATTCAGAGCAGACCATGAAAGATGGTATTGTATACACAGGAAAATTGAAAACAAGAAAACACAAAGCATGAAAAGCATAAAAAAGTGTAAAGACTTGTCACCATGAGATACCCCTAGTGATAGCTTTCATTTTGAACTCAAGGAAATCCAATGCATGTCATTTGACTTTTGGGTTTGGACATCAAGCAAAGGACTTGATCTATGAAATGTTACTACATTATGTATTACCAATCTTCTGTATAATCAGTGCAATCTAGACCTTATCTGTTAAGGCTTACCTAATACTGTCAGAGTGGCAAGAAATACAGACAAACTTGTCAAGACACAATAAATAACCCATTCCTTATGGGAATTTGGTATACCAGGTTCCAATGTTCCAAAGGCATCAACTCCTATTCAGGAATTTGGTATACCAGGTTTGCAAAATGATGGCAAGACTGTCAGGATTCAAGTTTATTTCTGTTATACTTACCAGAAATCACTCATTTTTATCCAATTTACATTTTTCTAATCTAGTGGTGTACTTGTTTTGCTATGATACTTATATGTGACTCTGCACCTCAAAACAAACACAAAGTCGCCAGACATGAACTTTTAGTTAAGACCATATACTGAAAAGAGCAGACTTTAAGCTTTAAAATGATGTATCACTCAAATCAAATGGACTCTCCTAACCTACATGTATCTAAATATTGGAAAGAAAGCACAAACTCAGGAAAAGTGTGAACTGAGAAAAGAGGCTCTGAAGTACAGTGTCTATTCAAGCGCTTAATCTTTACCAAACCGTGCTGGCTGTGCGATGAATGGGACAAAAAACAGGAAGTAAACCACCAGAGTAACAACAATGAAGGGATTATCAGATTAAACTGAAATTAAGCATGCCTCATTAACACATTCTGTCCATAATTAATGCCAACTTTCAAAGCAGTAGCACTATCTTTTCAAAAGTTATTAGAGTTGAAAGTGAAGAGTGTGGACAAGGTTTTTCAGAAATGAAAAAGGGATTCTAAAGACACACCTAATCACACTATTCTACCAGAAATGTTCGAGATAAACTGCTAAAAAAACCACACTTTCCTGCCCGTTTTATGATACCAAATTTTAGCATAATGTAAAAGAAGACCCGCTCTTTCAGAAAATATGAAAAAGTCAAGTTCGGCTAGGTTGACCCATTTCACTTGTTTTCAGTCCTCACGCAAAATCAGTGTGTGCGACTTTATGTTCGTTTTGAGGTGCACGGTCACATATGAAGATGTACATAGCAATCAAGGCTGATCTCGGGCTCCTTAGATTTTGACTTTCCTTGATCCCTTTTGGGCCTTATAGTGTATATGAAAAGAATCTGTGAGCTAGCAGCAAACCCTCTATTCATATCTCACGTCCAATTGATATTTTGTTTCGTCATGGCACATACGGTTGACCATGGAAAGGGGAAACACATACTGCTTAACTGCTTTGGCACCGACGTATTACCAGCCTGTCGGGTCTTTGTCGACCGGCAAAACGAATCTGCTTTGTAGGCTTTGAAGGCTCTCAGAGAATTGTGGGAGGAATGAGTTAATAAAACACTGATGACTAGCCTTCAATCATGACTCAGTCAATTTGACAGGACTTTCTGGTCATAGCTGTACATGCACCAATCATACACATGGACATACACTGGGTGTTCAGACTGGACGGCCACAGACTTCTGGTAAGCTGACAGTGTAAACAGACCGATTGTAAGTTCCACAAAAAACCCTTGCAATGTGGTACACAATGTGAAGAGAAGTTGTGACAACTCACCAACCTACATGTACCTGCCATCCTATCAAACTATACATTCTAAATACAAAACTATGGCATGACATAAATATATATACACCTTCATGCTTCTGTATGATAAATTCTTTCATATCATAATCACTTTATGAAGAAAAAAATTAATAACTCTGCCTGTAGTTTTTAGCAGAATATCAATGTGTGTTCATCCCCATGGTACACTCGTAACATGCTCATCAGCAGTGAAACAAGATACCGTATGTGCAATATATTTTGCAATGTTTCTTTTTTTCATGACTTTTGCAAGTTGACCAATATTCCTCGATACAAACAGCTTACCTCCTGTGACAAAAATGTCATTTTAAAAATTTGGGACTGCTAACTTTGTCTCTAGAAAAGTGACAACACATCTTTCTTATTTCATAAATGTGTTTCTTGATTGCAAATTCAACCAGTATAATCTTATGCTTTTCTTCAGTACCCTCACCTTTTCATTTCAAGGTTTAATAGTCATTTTAAAGGTAAGAAATACAAATATTATACCCTTAAGTATTCAACACAAGTATAGCATATACAACCTTCAGGAACTTGACAAGGTCAGGTACACAATCATGAATACAGTGGCAATGGTAACTACACATATCATAGGCATACATCGATCATAGGCCGATATTGTCTGAAAATAGCATACCAAGGCATCATGCAAACATTGACTTTCCATAGAAAGTTATACTAGTAATGTTGAAGGGTACACTGACACAGACAAGAACACTGTTCAACATTGGTCCATCATTTCTTTCCAGCTTCATATCAAATTGAGCAACTAAAGACAAATATCACATACACAAACAATTCAGTTCATTTATCAGTTTCACTCTTCTATTTCTGCAAGTTGTATGAACATCAAATTCTCACACACTTCTACAAATTAAATTTCAGTATCAATATATAGTTCTGTTCCCTATGATTGTTTCTACCAGCATATTTACAAACATTTGAAAATTGTTAAGTCTTTACAAGTCTACCGCCTACAACCCTGTAATCCTATGGCACAACAAAATGCAGGCTAATTTTCAAAGTTCACCTCAATGCAAAAATAAGTGCAAGCCAAAACATACAAATCTGACCAGTTAGATACAGAGACAGAAAGAAAGAGAAGGATCAAAGCATGCACTTGAAAAGCGATCCGGTACATTACACTGACCATTGCTGTAAAAACTATTGCATAATTAAAGAACCTTTAACACTAGACACACATTCACTGGTTCTAACAAGAATATAATAACTCTCTATTTGCTGAAAATTATCATCTTTTTTGGGTAGCAAAACATGTTTTAAAACTTTAGAAGATTTTTTGAATATCAATGATAAATCAGCCATACAGAAAGCAGCAAACAATTGCACAAAAATCAGTCAAATAATCTTATGCTTCTGGATTAAGTGCATTATACAGACAAAACTTGTCTAGTGTAGAACACTAGTGTAGAACACTGCAGAATAGTAGCTGGATAAAGACGAGTATCATGAGGGAAGAGAATGTGCTGATCTGAATTGGAGGCGCTACGTTGAATTCACAGGGGATCGTGACGTCACGAATGATGGCACACTTGTTCTGACTGACCAGCGGGATCTTGTCATCTGTGTGTGCACAGGTGCCGTTGATGATGCGAAAGGCCCCTGTGGCTGACACCCTATAAAGATAGAAGAAAAAGTTTCAATCAATTCCTGTTTCCTGTATACATACTATGGGTAGAAGGAGATGCCTTAACCCTACAAAGGCCGGGGGGGGGGGGGGGTTGAATCAACCCCCCCTCGACATTTTTCGCAACTACTCCGCCGCGCGAAATTTTTTGACCGCGCCGTTTGCTGACTTTTTACTTTCAAGTCTTGCGCATCTTTTTACACCATTCTCGCGAAAATCGCGCATACCGTTACGACGCTGCGCGACCTTTTATACATGCCTGTCAGACCGGAAATGGCTCAAAAACGTGATTTTGTGTATAAAGTCTATGCAAATGGAGTTTTCTTTTCTTATTCATAAAGATATGATTATTTTCACTTTCATAGGCTGAAACTAATCAATTTTAGCATAATTATGCTTGAAATAGGTTCTGTCATAAATTTTGAGAAAAAAAAATGATAAAACATAAGGTCGAAAAAACAAAGAAAATACATAAGAAATTCATAAAACAATAAAATACATAAGAAATTGATTTTGATACCAGATTTTTTTTTCATGTACATTGTTCGGAATGCTACAAAGAATGTTATCACCAAAAATTAGGATTCTAGGAGCTTTAATTTCTGATTTAAAGCAAAAAGTATGATTTTATGCATATATTAACATAATTAATCATCATGATGAAAATTTCCATTTTTTTTTTTAATAGTTTGGTAGATTACGCCACAGGTAATGTATGTGCCAATTTTCATGGCGATTGCGTGAGCGACGGCCGAGATCTCAGGGGGGGTTGAATCAACCCCTCCCCGGCCACAGAACACCCAAGAAAGCCCGGCCTGGTTAGGGTTAAAGGTTTACTGGTGTTGTCCTCATTGGTCTGTCTTTCACAAGTTAGTCATCCTGACCACTTGAACATTTATAAAAACTCTTTACAGAAATCTAATGACTTGCTTGTTCCTCTATGGATTACTCAACATAAAGTTGTCACTGAAAGGCACAAGAAAATTTCAGACTGCACTAATGAACTCAAGAGAAAAGTCTTTAATTTGTTTTCCTTTTTTGTACTAATTTTTTTTTTACTAAAATTATACTAAAATCATGAACAATATGTCTCACCTGTTTGTTATTCTGCAGTTGAAGTTGAAGTAGAGGGTTTCCTTGGCATTTCGCCAGTTTTCCACCACCAGAAGGAAGAGATTGGTTTTGGGCAGAGCGGTCAGATAGTAGAAGCCAGACTTACAGGGACCT
Source organism: Diadema antillarum (assembly GCF_040938485.1). NCBI lineage: Eukaryota > Metazoa > Echinodermata > Echinoidea > Diadematoida > Diadematidae > Diadema > Diadema antillarum. The sequence continues at coordinate 124,630 of NW_027271891.1, forward strand.
GAGATGTTTCCTGTTATCATTCCAGTAGATCCTGCAAATGAGACCAAATGCAATAAAAAATAAATCATTGCAACCTTCACATATTTACTATAACCAAAAAAGAAAAGAAAAAAAGAATCTTTAAGAAAATCTCTTGCACAGCTAGAAAATAATGTAAATTATGAAATATTGATAGCAGATGGTTTCATTCATATTATTCTTTTTTCTTTTTTTCAGATATACTCCAGAGAGGAGGAGCAGATTGTCTCGTGTAAGTGCTTGAAAAACAACATCATGTTTCATGGATAACAATTTCACTATTCAACAGAAGACAAGGAAAGACATAAATAAGATGAATATATCCCAATATCATCATCAGATGAGGATCTGGTTCATCATTGGACATTCTATAAATCAAATACTACACATCAGTTTGTATAAGCATTAGAATTTACTCAAACTCTGTACCTTCGATACATTCCAAACAGTTTGGCTCTCACTTTGGGCATGTTAGACTGTTTAGAAGGTACCTTGTGTGTGTAATTCTTACTAATTCCCTCAATGCATGATGTGGATTATCTGTATAAAAGCTTTCACTCACCCAGGGCCGAGAAGTTGGCTTGGTAACCAACCACATCCTGGATGCAACCAATGGAGTTGGAGAAGGAGGGGATGGGTCCCTTGTACCGGTAGAAGTTATCCAGCTCTTCTGGTGTCTTGGCAATACCCTCCAGGGAGACCTTGTTTATTTCGGAGACAAAGATAAATTTAACCTTTTATGTACCTAAGCACTCCACTTTAAGTACTGCCAAGCAAAAACTTTGTGTTTGCCATATGACAGATGCATCATTCAGAAACTAACTTTTGTCATTCTCATTGATTTTTCATTCCTCATCAACTTTTTGTGCACTAATTTGATTGTTGAGACTCGTAAGTTTTATTAAGTGATATTTCCTATATTTCCAATATCTGGAACCAGAGCTATGGAGTCCATGATAAGCACTTTATGGAAATGTATACATTTTGACGTAGCAATGGATGGTAAGGCGTTACTACTTGTATGTTTATTGTTCAGCTGAAGTGTTATAAGAGGATGATGTCCAAACTGGAATATGAATAAAGATGATCTGGAGGATTTCTTTTTTTTTTTCTTCAGAGGTGGGTGTTCACAGGATGCAGAATGAGGAAAACTAAAATATGTTTTAAAACATATGATTCATATTTGCACAGGAAGTGACCTAAGGGCATCAATAGAGGTCAACATACATCTTAGATTGCAGGGGCCTTTTAATTCCATTTCTTTGTTTACTGATGAGGATTCATCATACCACAGCAGACTTGGACTGCACTCACCCGGGGAGCGCCTGGAGACACACTGCAGCTTCCCTGGAAATCGATCTGTTCTTTCCGCTGGAAGAACTCATGTCTGTAGATGAGGTCGTGCATGATTTCCCCTTCCTTCTTGCCGAGCGAGACCCTGTTGTACTTAGCCGTGTCCAGATCACTAATGTTGAGGAACACGGGGTCAGTCACCAGGTTGGCATAGTTGTCAAAGAGATAACATCTGTGAGAAAAAGAGGGTAATGACAGCATTATTGCTTTGATATTCCAGGTTAGAGCTTATAAAAAGTAATCCTTGTAACTGATGGCATTCATTGTGCAAACATAGTGTTCTGTCCATACCAGACAATAACATCCTATTCTACAAGGCCAGTTTCAAAGTATGAAGATTCTTAGTTTGGTATGGATGGATGAATTTTCTTTTTGTCTTTTAAACTGTTGTGTTTATAAAGGGTTGGTCAGTTCACCTTTTCAAACTTTACTTTCTTGGGATCCAGTTTGTATCAAAAGTTCATGTAGACAATCCCTGGGCAAGATTTCCAGTCATCATAAATTATAGAATGGGTAGCGAGAATCCTGCGATCTGATTGGTCGAGAGCTATGTGTTGATTTTTACTGGCTGCACGCTACGTACGCTGAGTCACCGTGGTAAACATGTTATCGCGCACTTGTAGCAAGAGTACGCGTACTTGTAACAAAGGTTTGCGCACTAAGCAAGCGTTCGCGCACTCAGGTTGGCCATGCGTCCAGTAAATACTGATGCATGGCTGGCCGTGCGTCCAGTAAAAACTGATGCATGCTTGTTTACGGCAAGCCAAAAGGAAATGCATCCAGTAATTTTGTCATCGGGTAACACGATAGAAAAATGGGTTTTTGACAAGAAAATTACCCATTCTATAAATCAGATGACGCACATGTCTTTTCGTGCGTCAGTCGGAATATAGTGTGCACGCGGTAACTATGGAATTTAGCCTAAACCCACTCGGCTTCGCCTCGTGGGTTAAGCATTCCATAGTTACCTTATGCACACAATTCCGACTGACGCACTCAGACCTGTGCGTCATTTGTATACTACTTTATAGAGTAGGCATGAAAATTTGCATAATATGTTTAATAGTAAATTGCTTTTTTAATCTTTACACCACATGTGGGAAAAGAAAGGTGTCTCTGTGAACCATGGAAATGAATAACTTAATTAAACTGCAAAGGGTATTAAATTGAAAGGTTTTGTCTATTATCTATTCATTTATTCACTAACGGTATTGAAAACAACTACCATAGAAGTCCACAGGTCAAATTGAGGTAATTTACAATTACACCACATAACATTATTACATACAATGGATTATTTGTTCATCAGACAGAGTAACATACTAAAACAACAATCTCATACAATTACATAATTACATATAAATATGACATGTAAGTCATTTACAAATTACAGGTGACATTTGAAAGGCAACATACATAAATAGATTCACGAAATACAAACACTACTAAGCATATCTTCGCTGGGGCGACAAGACGTCGTATCTACAAAATGTCAAATGTTCAGGAGAGCCAAAAAACATGGCGGCCAAAGCACTGTGGCGAATGGGATAGCCTTTCCTTTGACATGCTGTGGTGGCTTCATTTTTGGAGTAAGACAGTCGGAATTTGGACAGGACATCACTTAACCCATTGTTTGCCCATTAATCAAGAAAGTCATTTTCACCAAAATTGCTGATACAAGGTCTTGTCACCCCAGCAACAATATATTTTTCACAAATTTAACATCCAAGCACTCTGCACATTTTTCCCTTGCACATACACACAGCGTATAGCTGTATACCCTTTAAAGTCTAGTCCCGAGTATGCCCAGGCAGGCGTCTATGGGAAATGCGTGTTACAGCTGTATAGCAAAATCAGACCGTTTTCAAGAGGTAAACATACACTTATGCTGATGGAAAGGTGATGACTACCTTGTCTGACAGCCAGGCTCTCCATTTGGGCATCTGTAGAAGTCACCACAGGAGTATGGCATGTCATTGTCATGCATGATGTTATAGACGTTCTTGTGGAAGTCATTATAGAGGATGTCTAGTGAGGTAACGGCCTCCACACGCTCTGAGGCACAGCGAGTATTCTTGGTGTATCCTGCTGCCTCGCTCTTGTAACATTTCCCTATACGTGTGGGAGACGGAAACAATCATATCAACATGGGAATGCGGTGATGTCAAAGCTAAAAGAGTGGTTTGGACTGATATCAAGGTATAGATGTCCACAGGTCACTGCCTTGACTTCAAAATGTTCAGAATGGGTGAATACTTATCATAGGAGGTGTGGTCAAGTGCAAAAAGCAATCAAAATGATATTTCTACCAACATTGGATTCTACAACCACCATAATGAATGGACAGAAACAAATGTCCTAGGTATCAATTAATTCAAGCTTGTCTGTGACTCACCCTCCACATCTCTTATTCTAATTTTGACCATGAAAACAAACACGCTGCAGTCTATAATTTGTCCAGTGAATGATTCACAAGGGATGATTGTACAAGTTCTGTGAGATAACAGCCCTATATATGCACCCAGCCTCATTTTCAGGCAAATCATGAAATACGCGCGTATATGTTTTTCTCTGTCAAAGATGACATATTATAGCACATAACACAATCTAAAACATACAGAAAAGAAACTTGGGTATGGGATATTCATGATCCGATTATGGCTAAACATATCACTTTCTGATAGCACATGATAATGAGAAATACTGATATGCCCTGCAGTCCCTAGAATACTGTTTCCATGGAAACCCTCCATTGGAGGAGAATGCATGTATTTGATTTCCTCACCTGAGATGCAGTCCCTGTTGGTATGACACTGGCATCCTCCTGGTAGTTTTCCTGAGAGCCCCTCACACTCCTCCTTAGTCTTGTTCTCCATACCCTCAAAGACTGCCTGAGAGAGACTGATAATCTTCCCCACACCAGCAGCATCCATGTAAGCCGTCGAGATGGTGGTCTTGTCAGGGTTGACGATGACACGGTGGAACCATGGCCGTCTACGGGGAGAGGAAGGAGGAGTTGCCTTGGAAATACTAAAGTGCATAGCTTTCATTATGAGTGAGGGTAAAATTTCTTTCCCTTACGAGACTGGATTATATGGTATGTTGTGGCATGTTCAGCATCCATTACACATAACAGCACAGTAATATCTTTAAAAAAAAATACTATCCAGGGGTTAAATTCACCGCCTTTTCCTCCTCCTCGGGGCAGATCGATGCTCTTGATGTATATTCAGTGATTTATGGACATCATAATCATCATGCAACAATTTATTAGGGTATACTGGATTTGAACAAATTTTGCATCAAACTTTACTATGCAAGATGTCTGGACCAATTTCCAACAGTGAGGAGTACAGAATGTGCTGAGTTGTGCTCAGACGGAAGTCTCCAAATTGAGATGTGCAAATCTATACTCACTTTGTAGGATCATAAGGTCGTCTTGACCTATGACCCGGGTAGGTACGAAACACTCCACTCCGGCACCCAATGTATGTCCACTTGACATCTTTTAGAAGGGGTGAGTTTCTGTCTCTCCAGATGGGTTCAATTTGAGACGTTATCAGTACGTCAGCCCTGTGCAAGATACAGACATTTAGAACACTTGATATCTTCAAGCTTGTCAGGCCTTTGTTTGTATAGATCAGAAGATCATGTGGCATGCATACTTCTATACTAACACCCTTCACTGGAGTACAGTCTGGTCACCTTGCAAGATCTGGTCACTGTCTAACTCCAAAGGCTCCAATCACGTCATTTCTACCTTACACCCATGGGTGCCCACAAGCCAGGGAAGTATAGAATTAAGGAACTTACATGATTTTGAGGGGTAATCACTGCATAGTCCAGTTGAGCATTGCACATGATGACCAGGGTACAATTGCTGAAAGTGACTTATATGTTATGAAGTCTGTTCCTACGTATCAAAATGCACATGCATTGTAACATAATAATCTGCTTTAGCTTAGTAGTGCAGTGAGTCTTGTATTTCAAATGTCGCAAGTAAATGAATTGGCTGTGGAATGTTATAAAGCAAGAATACCAAAAGATCTTTACTACAAACGTGTACCAGTATTCATTTTACACATACACACATACACAAAACTGAAAGCTTGATGAATTGTACCATTTGAAAAAGACATTTCATAAAGATTACTATATTGTTTATATAGTGCCAACCAAAAGTACATTAAATTTCGCAATTTATATAAAGACATTGGTACATTACACTTATTCAAAGATATTCCTACCTTGTATTCTTTTCAAAGTAGCCCCCTTCTGTACAGCCGAGGTCTGTCTCGTTGCCATTGAAGAATTTGTGTGCCCGGACTGTCTTCTTTGCCAAGTCATCATCAAAGAGGAAATCGTTTGGATTGCAGTAGCACTTGGGGGCAAATCTTATGGAGGAGTACTTGTAGGAAACCCTGAGTTTGGGATACTTGGGCTCATCATAGTACACCTCAATCTCGTCTATCAAACCTTGAAGAAATGACAACATATGCTTTCATGTTTATAAGGCTTCCTTTTCTCCACATACATACTGCACAATCATATGTAGTGGTTCCAATTTCTAGTTCCAGCTCTGAATCGCCATTGAGAAAATAATGTATTCCTTCCATTTCCTTAACATATAAATGTTCACGGTACAATACCTTACATAACAATGAATAAAAAAAGAAGAAATAAATACTGGGCAAATGCTATGTACATGTACTTAACCCATCAATTGAATTCTCTGATACGTAAACAATTTTTCTCACAGACACGAGTATTACATCACAAATGAGCCTGTTTTGTCAGCTCCATATCCCTTATTACTTCAAACATTGATTATCACGCAAGGCCCACTACCATCAAAGGGTGCAAAGTGAAATCTCCTTCTGTGTTGAAGTATAAAAAAATCCGAGATTGTATGCATTGTCTTTTAAAGTTACCTGGTAGGTCTTGCCTGGCTAGAGTGCTGTTATACTCAATAAGAAGGTTGAAGTAGCTGGTGTTGTAGCGGGACCGGTCTGGGGGCTCAGCAAGACGGCGAAAGATCTGTGGTTGATAAGACACACAAAACCTTACATATTCTTTCAAAACAAATATATATATAAGTATATAAGTAATTTCTTATAAAGCGCTATGTCCAGTTACAAACTACTCAAAGCGCTTTCTGCTCTCTCTTAAGAAAATAGAAAAGGTACAAATAAATAGTACATTACAATACAGTGCAATACCATACAAAACAATACAATACAATGACAATGCCTAACAGAAAAAGAAAAAAACACACACAAAAAAGAACCCTAATCATATGATTGAGCAAAAAGGTATGCCTTGACATGTCGTTGAAAAGTAACTAGGCTGTGCATGTTACGAACATTATCCGGAAGTTTATTCCAAAGTGAAGGAGCCAAATGGAGGAAGGCGCGATCCCCGTAGGTTGTCCGAGTTTTGGGAACATGTAGCACCGTCGAAGACGAAGAACGTAGGCTATAAGCTGACTGCTTTACTGTGACCAAGTCCTGAAGATACTTCGGAGCCATGCAATGTAATGCCTTGAAAACAAGGGTAAGAATCTTGTACTCAATCCTCTTCTTGACTGGAAGCCAGTGGTATTGTCTTAGTATTGGGGTGATGTGAACATTCTTCCTCACACGAGCTAGAACACGGGCGGCACTGTTCTGTACTCTTTGGAGGCGACAGATAGAAGAGTTAGGCAGACCAGCTAATACTGCATTACAATAGTCAATGCGTGACGATACTAGGGCGTGAATAACCTTGACTGCATCAGATTCAGACAAGAATCTGCGAATTCTTGCAATGTTCCTCAGATGGTAGTTGGCACTCTTACAGGCACTTGTGATGTGGTCATTCATATTCAATCTGTTGTCTAGGATCACTCCAAGGTCACGAACTGATTCCAAGAGCGACAGATTCTGGCCATTCAGGGAAATGTGCTCCATCTCAAACACAGAGTGTTGGTGTCGGGAACCAATCAGGATCACATCAGTTTTGTCATTATTAAGTTTCAGGAAATTGCCACTCATCCAGTCCTGCATTGCCGCCAAGCAATCCTGAATTTGCTGACAACAGACCTGATCGGTTATTCCTGGCTTGAAGGCAACATAGAGCTGCGTGTCGTCAGCATAGAGATGATAGCTCAGGCCAAAATGTCTTGCTATGTCACAAAGAGGAGAAGTATACATGGTAAAGAGGATAGGTCCCAGCACGGAGCCCTGCGGGACACCACATTCGATGTAACACTGCTTTGATGAAGAATCCAACAAAGTAACTACTTGGGATCTCAAAGTCAGGTAAGAGTGGAACCAATTGAGAACGTTTCCAGAGATTCCAAAATGAATGCATCATTGAATCTCTGGCCAGTGATGATAGATTGACGTTGATAACCTACAAGTATTTTCCTTAATCTTTCTTAACTCTTTATGTGCCACTGTGGAAACCCCCTGTGTGCCACATTATTCTGAGACACAAACGATGTCATGCTTTATAGTGAGTAAAATTGTAGAGAAAATGCCCAACTTTGCTTTGATGTAACGTGAATGATGTAACATGTATGACAAATCTATGACTGTTTTTCTTTCAAATGACTCGAATAGCTAAATTACTCTGAAGGCATGACTATTGCACACAAAACAGTGATAAAAAATTAGAATTTACACCTGAATCCAGTAGGGAACACCGCTTGTTAGTCAATCACTACATAAAATGCAAGCTATATGTGAGAGGAACAAAAGCGGGAGAAACGCTTTCACTGTACTGCCGCATTTGGCGATTTATGGATCGTAGCCATGCAGATTCCAACAAATCCACAGCATATATTTAGCAAACTATTATAGACATTTGAATGTTATGCCAACCATTACTTGCATTTTTTTCAGTCAGTAAGAGAGCTGATGAGATATAAGCAAGATGGGATATAACATTGCAAAAAGCATGAGAATGTGAATTACAGTAGGTTTTTCAACCTCATCATCTATGAAATAATCTCTTACAATGCAAGATCACTATCTTGTTGGGAATATAATCTAGTTAGCTGATTGAACAGTGGAATGAGACCAATATACATTTACACCAAAATCCATTAAAGGGATGGTATAGTTTTGGTTGAGGTGAGGGATCCAGATTTTTACTTTTTGCAAAATCATTAGAAATCACATATGAAAAAAGTAAAAAGCATACAATTCTAAGAGGAATTCAAACTTATTTGATAAAAATCCTATCTGAAATGGCCGAGATATCCATAAACAAAATAAAAGAAAGTGGTCCTAGTAAAAGGTGGATCCCTTTAATTCTTACTACTCTTTGTTTGCAGATTGGTGCAGAAGTCTGGAGTGTTTTCTACACTGCTTGACACAAACGTCTGAAAACTAATTGTCAATGAACAGAAATTAACTAATCCTCCTAATCCCTATTGTGTATGAACAGAGATTAACTAATCCTCCTAATCCCTATTGTGTCATCATGGCTTCTCTGTTTGATTGAGGCACATTAACACACTTGAGTAGGCTTACCAATCTACAAGCCTTTACAACTAGGTCAAGTTTACATGAATTACTGACTGCTGATGAAAAAGAATTTGGCAAGTCAAAGTTAACCAGTCAGCTACTATTATCCTTATTAACTCTAACTGCACTGGGGGGCCTTGGAGGCCCCCCCCCCTCGACATTTCGCACGATTACTCTGCAACACGCAATGCTCTCGCCGCGATGCTCCATAACCTATTTTTTTTGAGTTTCCCGCACATTTTGACACCAAATTTGTGATGCCTGGGGGTACGGTTCTGAAGTTACATGACTTTTTGTACATACACGTGAGGCCAAAAATGGCTACAAAATTTGATTTTGCGTACAAAGTCAATGTAAATTGAGTTTTTTCACATGGTTCATATAAATATGCTTATTTTTACTCTCAATGGCTAAAATTAGTTTGTTTTAGGAGTATTATGCTTCAAAAAGTGTCTGTGACAAATTTTGTTACCAAAAACAACAAAAACGAAAGGTTGAAAAAACAAAGAAATACATAAGAAATTCATGAAACAATAAAATGAATAAGAAATTAATTTTGATACCAAATTTTTTTTCAAGTACATTTGCTAAGAATGCCACAAAGAACAATTATACCAAAAATGAACACTTTTGGAGCTCTATTTACTGAGTTTGATGAAAGATTCTGATTTCTCGCATAATTATCATAATTAATCAAAATAAAATAAAAGTAGACTATTTTGGAAAATTTAAAAACACGATCTTGTAGATTACATCGCACACTACCATTGTGCAAAGTTCCGCGGCGATCGTGCGATCCACGTACGGCCAAGATCTTAAGGGGGGGCCCTTGAGGCCCCCCCAGTCTTTCGAGCTACCAAAATAGCCCAGTCTTTTTAGGGTTAAATGAATTCATGAGAACTTTTAACATACATGATGACAAGCTATGACATAATGCCCTCACCTTGTCTGTGTCTGCAAGGTTGAAGGCAAAGGAATAGACAGAGTCATTGAGAGAGGTGTAGAAGTAGGTGGCTGGCATCTTCTGGGTCTTCACTCCATCTGCAAAATCTCCCTGTAAATGGTTGAAAGGAGTGTCATATAGAAAGTTTGGCCCCTGGAAAACTCACTGGAACATTAATTGGTTTATTAAAGCCAAGAGGGGTACTAACACCCCTTTTATACTGGGGGTTAGCTCGCTCAGGTGCGCACCAGAAACAAGCTAACTCTCAGTATAAAAGGTTGAAAAATAGTTAGCCCGAGCTGGGGGGGGGGGGGGGGGAACAGGTCTAGTCACGGACATAACCTTGGGTGGTTGAGTATGGCAATATAAGACGACTTAACCCGACTTCAGAAGCGAGTTTTAATAAAGTCATGTGCAGTATAAAAGGGGTATAAGGTTTGTATCCTGACAGGTTACTCGATCAGACTATCAAAGGTCTCTAACTCATGGCTCTTGGTGATTGCATATGGATGAAGTGTGATGATGAGTGGTGGGCATGGTTGCATGTAGTTTGTACACATACTACTCAATCTAGTCAACATATCTTGTGGTATTTGACACTGGGACTCCTGTCAGATAACTTTTGTTATGGGACATTATACATAAAGACTGGGGAGATAATATCTTGCTGAAACAAAATAAAGTTGACATGTCTGATTATTGGATTTAGATATATGATTTATATATTACAACTCACATCACAAGTGTGCAACATTTGGTGGCTTGCATACTAAAAACCAAAGTGAGTAAAATAATCTTTCTTTTCTTAATACCGTCTATGAAATATCAATATTTCTCAGATGTATCCATGGATCCATGGTACCACTGACAGACAAAGATGTTCTTAAACAGAGGTGAAGAGGCTGAAATGTTTTTTATCCCTCACACCATTTCATACTACTGGATCAATAAAGCAGGACTCAAGAAGGTTGTTTTACCTTGGGGATTCCCCTGATGGCATCTTGGATGTAGAGGGAACCACTCTTACCCTGTCTCATCTCAGAAACTACCTTACTGAAGGCTTCAGGCTTCCCCTCCGGCTGCTCCAGCTTACCGATGTTGATGAAGATGGGATCGTCCACAAGCTGTGAAGCAGAAAAAAAGAAGTATGGGTGCATGTCAGTGACTCTGGATGATATGCACCCAACACCCTATTTCTATTTGAAATTTGGTGACATATGTAATGAATTAAATGGCAGGTGGTTTGAATGGGCACTATAGAGTAGATTAGAGAAGCAGTTTAAACCGTTGAAGACTAGTCCCGAGTATACTCTGGCAGGTGTCCATGGAAAATGCATGTTGTAGCAAAATCAGCCCATCATCAATGGGCTAACAGGAACATTCAGAGACAAATTTGTCAAATAGGAATTTCCAGCAATCTTTCATACTTCAGTATTACAAACGATTGTATAAATAGGAAAGCAACATTATGTTGATTAAATTTCTTTTTTTTCCTTAAAAAAACAAAACAAATTGAAAGAGGCATATTTCTATAAAACAGGAAAACTTGGTAGGTATGGGCTTGCAGTACTGTGATCCTGAAGACAGAAGTTCAGTATTGGAATCATTTTTTTCTTAGGTTTTTTCATACTTGTTTGATCACGAAAATAAGATTTCCTTGCTTTTCTATACCTTTTCAGTATGGAATAGGTCATATTGTAAATAAGTTTGGATCTTTCTTCAAGTGGCTTACCGTTTTACTGGGTTTTAGCAATGGATGGAAGATGGTTTCTCCTTCGTTGTCAATGAGGAAGGCATAGACGCTACCCCACTGATTATTGACAATCAGGTTTTCAATCTCATCCAAGGTAGCATCAATCCCAACCACTCCGATCACACTGTACACAGTGACAGACAAACGTGTGGAGAAAATGATAAAGTTAGTCTTCTAATTTCCCTGTATCACTGTATAATTACAAATTAGACTAGAAATGTTGCTATGGCGATGGCATGCCTCCGCCATAATGTATGATTCTTCTAATGGTCTATTTAATACATGCTGACAATGTGTGATGACAGTTTCATCTAAATGGCAAAATATTAATACGACATATCATTATGTGTTGAATGTTCACTTTCCTTGAACTAGGTGTAATTGGATAAATGGCTACATTTTCTAAGAGAGCATGTATGTGGGGATTTGAGGACTTATACTTGAATTTTGACCCTTTTATAAGTCTATGGATTGAGTAATTTTCAAGGTATAGAAAAAAGTGTAATTTCTGTATTAGATAGTACATTGTTAGCATTTTCACCTGGCCTTTTACCCTTGACCCTATGACCTTAGAAATACCTAAGAGAATCACTGTCATGCAGAACATGCATACATAAGTTTCATGATGAAACCTTGAGCCACTTCCAAGTTATGGAGGAAGAAGAGAAATGTAGCACTTTTACTTCACCTTTCACCTTTTGACATCCGACCTTTTTTCCAAAAACTCCCCAGAGAATTTCTATTGGGTAATACATGCATTCACCAAGTTTCAAGAAAAATTCTGAATGCATTGCATAAATATGATGGAAAAAGTGAAATCTAATGAGTCAACCTTGACCTTTGACCCCCTGATCTTAGACCTCATGACCCACAAAATTCCCTAGATAATCACTGCCAGTAAGTACATGCATATGTACAATGTTCCATGAAGATACCTTGAATCATTTCCGAGATATGGAGAAAAAAGTGAAATTTTAACATTTTCATTTGACCTTTGAACTTTGACCTCATGACCCGTAACTCTCACTAGAGAATCTTTATTTGATAATACATGTATGCACTAAAGTTTCAAGAAAATACCTTCGGGCATTGTATAGATATGGGGGAAATAATGAAATTCTGCACATTTGACGTGACCTTTTGACCTTTGACCTTGAGAATCTGCGTCCAAAAGTTGACCGGCACAACTTCACCCCCTCAAACATATACCTGCCAAGTGTCATTAGGATATCTCAAACAGTTGTTTAGTTATGTTGTCCACAAAATTAATTACAGACGGACAGAAGGATGGAAGGACGGACAACCCGAAAACATAATGCATCCGGCGACACTTCGTGGCGGAGGCATAAAAATATCAATACAGAAGTAACTCCCTCTAGAGGTGCAAAAAGAAAAAGAAAAATAAGGCTGCTTTAATATTGTGCTGCTAGGCCACTGCAATTGCACAATGTATCTCATAAAGCAGGGTTTACAGTGTTGTTGCAATCAACATAATTAGGATTTAATGACTAGAACATCTTGTCAAACAGCTAGTGAATGGAGTTTAGATATACACTAAAAATGGATTCAAACTACAAATGTAACATGACTACTGGTTTGACTAGCAATATTTCTCTGTCAACTTTCCCTCTAATGGTCTGTTAACTTTCCCTCTAACGGTAAATAGACAGCTAAAGTATGAGTGATATCTTACTTGGATAAATGAAGTAAAGGGATAATAGATATTGAACCTGTTTGTAATCTTGCTGATGGCAGGAATGGCTATGGTGACCATAAGGCCCAGCCCCCACGAGTCAAGGTAAGGAGCAGTCCAGAGGCCAGTAGGGTTGAGGGAGTTGTTAGACAGGAAGGTGAAATATTGACCCATCTGAGAGATCAGATCTTCGCCATTCAGCAACTTCTGCATGTGACCTTTGTTGTCACATGACAGCTTGCCAGGAAACTGTTCCCCGTCGTCCATGGTCAGGTAGCTGAAGATCCGAGCCTGGTAGGAGATAGAGGCAGACACCGTCTTATCACATCAAACTCAAGTTTTCTTGATTTATATGTGTCATTCTTAGCCCACACCGTGTTTTATTGATAAATTAACACAGAGATGTCTTGAAAGCAAATTTTAATGCATTACCTAAACCTTCTGAAGCCTTTGGTGTCAAGACAACCTGTGATATATGAGAGCTTTCAAAACCGTTTCACCTTGGAGGGTGAGTCCAACTGGGTTGATGTGTCCCATTGAGAGGTTGTGTCTAACTTAATAAGCTACAATCAAGTTTTAGGGCCAGTTATTTGACTGCCAATTAAAAGAGAAAAAAAAGGCAAAGTATAGCATGTGCATAGGTTCAGACAGGGAGAGTGTGCACTATCCTAAACTCACTCTTCACAAACTGAATCTGCAAATATATCAAAATACATGTTTTTAGGCATGGTAAATGTATGTTGGTCAGTTTTCAAGACGGGAGGGGGGGGGGGCAAAACTTCAATCATCACCTCAATTTCATGAACATAGCCCAGTATTTTTAAAGGAAAGTGGAATATTCCAGACATGTTTTTTTTTTCTTCTTCTTTTTAAAACCTGAAATCACTTGATAATTATCACAAAAACAATTTCTGTATACCTCATTTTGGCTACAACCATATGTGACCCGCTACAACAAAAGGATCCTAAAGTTGCTATGACGGCTGAGCCGAGAAAATCGAGTTTGAATTCACATCATCAAAATTGGTCAAAACAATCGGATTTCTGTTTTTAGCATAATTTTGTAGTCTAATGTTTTGTCTATCATCTGCAAAAATTTCGAAGCTAAATGATCAAAGGCAAGAAATCAGCGTTTTTATAGGCCATGATTTTCCGACTTTCAACGTAACAGAAACGCGTCATCAGGTTTGGATTTAGCACCACAGCTATACTCCGCCCCTAGCAATGAGGGAGTGATCTTATTGGTCAGTGCGTGGCACCCTGATTACTGATTGGTCGTGCGTAGACCGCTGGCGCTAAGCTTCATCGCGGAGGTCGCTTGGAGCAGGTCTTCTATTGTCAAGCGTTGAAAACTGTGTCGCCTCCCCTTGATCATGATAGCGTCGGAAGGAAAACTTTGAAGGCGTTTTTCTCGAAACTCTGATTTCCTCAACCACTTGACATGTGCTAATAAAACCATCGATATCTCCGCAACCGAGAACTTTTATGGGTTGTGCTATATATGAAATCAAAGAAGAAGAGTAAGGAAATAATGTCACTCCATTTTCAGAAAATTGTCCTCCCCCGACTTTCGGATCCTTTTGTTGTAGCGAGTCACATATAAATATTCTCAATTACATTCAGTATATCCCCTGGAAATTATATGCTCCCTTTGTCTTGATTTTGAGACTTTCTGTTTATGAATAAAGTTACTTATTTTTCATTACTGAGAGAGAGAGAGAAAGAGAGAGAGAAAGAGAGAGAGAGGGGAAGAGAAAGAATTACATTATTCGAGCCACTACCACTACGGTTCAAGATAATAGTCCATGACATCAAGACGGCTGCTGGGTAAGTGATTCACAACCATGGGACTGCGGTAAAAAAAAAAAAAAAAAAAAAATTGGGGTCTGCTACACTCACCTTTGGATGGGCCTTGCTGTTGAGACTGGTGACAGTGTCCCAGACTTTCTCCCACTGATACTTGCAGATAGGACCAGGAACAAAGCCACTGCGGGTGTAGTAACCTATGCAGGACAGAAAACATTGTTAAACTGTCTTAGTTTTGTTTCATTTTTTAATTCATACAAGAGCACTGGAAGGCTACTATATTTACATCTGAAAAAAAAACCTACTTGTGGAAGATTTCTTTTACTGAGCTTTGTGTGGCACATATACTGCTGGCACACATGTCCACAGAAACTAATTATGGTAAATGAACAGAGATTATGCAATATTGTGGAGTCCTGTACTGAACGGGGAAGTGTTCACGCATACGTCACATTCAAATCGGGATCAGAGTCAATATTTTTGCATGTCTTTAATTTCGCGAACAGCACCCGACTCGCGAAATTCACAAAAATAAAAACCTCTCGAAATATTTGGCGTAAACAGTATAAGGCACATTGCTACAACTGAGTAGCTAGTAGCATTGCAACTAGGTCACGTTTGGACGGATTTAATGAATGCTCTGAGTAAAAAGCTTGGCAAGTTCAGCTAAGCTTGTGCCTAGGCAGCTGGGGTTAATGGGCCCTAACCTTACAAATGAAATGATTACAAATTGTCTTGTGATTTGTGTTTACCTGGTCCACACCTGACATGTTCTCCATCTGTATCCTTCCCATCAGTCACCAGGATGATGAGGGCCTGACATCCTGTCCGTGATCGACCACGCAGCAGCTCAAAAGCTTTCTGAAAACCATGTCTACAGGGAGAATGTATGAAAACTTCTTGACATAACACCTCGATAACCTCTATGGACTTAACCCTATTCTGAATGGCGGGGGGGGGGGGGGGGGGGGGGGGTGTAAAATTGACCCCCCCCTTGACATTTCGTGCTACGATTCCGCAATGCGCAAAGATTTTGCTGCGTCGTTTCATGACTATTTTCATTGAAGTCTCCCGCATATTTTGCGACCAAATTTGCGACGTCCGGGTACACCGTTCTGAAGTTATGTAACGTTTTGCATATGCATGTCAACCCCAAAACAGCTCAAATTAATGAAATCGTGTGCAAATCCAACACAAATTGTGTTCTTTTGTAAAATTGATATAAATTAGATTACTTCAACTTTCAACCATTGAAATTAATCAATTCTATTGTAGATAATCTTGAAAAAGAAACACAAAAAAGAAAAAAAAAGGTCGAAAAAACAATAAAATACATAAGAAATTAACAAAACAATAAAAAACAGAAGAAACTAATTTTGATTATGCTATTTTTTTTGCATGAAAATTGTTGGATGTTTCTTGAGGAACTCTGACACAAGAATTTAGCAATCCTTCAGTCTTTTTAATAGAGTTATAGATTAAAATACGATTTCATGCATAAATTTGCATAATTAATTCACTAAAAATACAAAGCTAATATTTTCATATTGTATGACAATGTAATCTTGTAGTGGACATCCAGCTCTATCTTCAGGCGAAATTTTGCGGCGATCGCGTGATCGGCGGCCGAGATCTGAAGGGGGGGGGGGTCAAATTGACCCCCCCCCCCCCCCCCCCCCCCCCCCCCCGTAAAAACCTGGTCTCAAATAGCCCAGTTAAAATAGGGTTAATACAGGACATTTGTATTTCAAACACATTTTTATATCTATCAGGTATCATAACAATAGCTGAAACTGTAATTTACAGTATTAATTTGCAGTAAAGAAAGACAAAGTCTGTAAGTTATGTGCTCTTCTTGTTTATTTGTGCCGCATCATTTGCATGAAAGATGAATGGGAATGATTATATTGATACAATCAAGCTGGAAAGAATTGGGGCTTGACTTTCAAAATGAAACAGACAACATAATATTATATACATACTTCACAATATATGATATAACATGCTATCAAAACACAAACACAAATTTCCCCTCTGAATACAGGACATAAGTTGTAGCTGTATTTTGAAGGCCACACTGCAACCCAAACTCATATCAACTCATGGCTAGCACATTGTCTCTGCTTTTAAAAGAAAATTCCACTTACTTAAGTTCACTTGTTCCACCTGGGACAAGATTGCTGGTCTTGGAGTAGAGATCCTTGCGGTGGGCCGTAGTGGCAGGAACCAGCGTGTCATTCTTACAACTCTGTACCTCTGTTTCATAGTAGTACCATCTGAATCACAGGAAGAATGTAACATTGAATAACACATGTAAGAGTCTTATTGGCAGAAGCTATACTTGCAAAACAATCAATCGATACAAAGATGAAGTGGACTTTGTTGTAGCAACCTGGCAGCACTATAAGCAATTCCTGGACAACAGGCACTAATGCCTAAGGCACTAAAGACCTTTAGTCCTCACATGCATGATACCTAAACTTGTCTGCAGAACTTATAGCACTCAGTTTGTGAAATAGATTACAGAGGACATTGTAAATTCATGAACAGCACACTATTTTATTGGGAAAAGTCATCAGTGGCTTTCCACTGAGATGTCATAAAACTGAAAATTGCTCTGACTACAGCATACTACTTACAAGACGGTCATTTTCATGACGTAAAAAAAAAAGAAATAGCTACAAATGTATCTTGTTGTAGCACACAAAGGGAGTAATGATGACAATGTTAATGATAATGAGATTATGAAATAAGTAATAATGATGAGGATTACAATATCACCACTACTAATTTATGGTAATGACAAAAGAACTTGTAAAAAATAGAAAATTCAGCAATGTGAGAGTGCAGACCTCCACCAAGCACCTCATTTCCCCTAATATACATACATACTGAAATGACCATATTGCCCAATGATTCAGAATCCTTTCTAGTGTCTCTACCATAGCTTCCTACTGCACCTTGCCCGGTTGCGCACCTCAAATGTGTGCAGCTTGAATCCCCTGTTTGTTGGCCCTATTTGCAAATGGTAAAAAAATTCTTACTTTTTTTTTTCCATTCCTGGATCCAGACGGTGATCCGCATCACTACCAAAATTCAGTCTCTTCCTTGTGCCATTATCAACTTTTCCTGTAAATTTTATCCCCATCTGTTCACAACTTATATTTTCAGCGTTATTTTGCCATCAGAAAAACCAATGTCAGTAAAAACACAACCTCCATGGTGGAGGTAGAGATGATTATTTTGAACTCACTTGCCCTCTCCATCCCAGTGGCTGGCCCGGGCACAGATGATGTTGACATAATCCTGCTTGGTCAGAGTGTCCAGGACAGTCTTTACAACCTCTGTGGCTATCTTAAACTTCTCTCCTCGCATTGAGTAACTGGAAAGAGAGACATAGCACCATTTCTTCTTGCTTGCACATGCATGAGCTCTACACTTCTGAAATACACTTTGCAGCCATTTCAAAACACAACCTAATAATACATGTACATGCATGGGACAGAAAAATGTATTTATCATAATTATTGTGCAAGAATACACTACTCACTTACTAGTGCATTAAGACAGAGAAACCTGACAGGAAATACAAACTAAGATTAGAGGATGTATGTATTAGTGTGGGTACAGCTATTAAACCTTGTGTAGAACCCACTGAAAATGCAGGCAGTCCTATATATATTAAGCATGATGTATTGGTAAACATGACCTCAATTATAGGCCTAATTCCTCTTTTATCTTTTCTCCTATTAGCCATAAGTTGGAATCTGAGTGTTACTTGGCTTGTTGTCCAAATATTTAATCTTTGTGGCTGTTTTGTTTACACTTGGTCCTTAAATACCCATTAATTGACAAGAAAGTATCTGTATTCATGCGTAGTACATACAGCCACTATTGAGCTTGGAATTTTACACAATGACATGAAGGACTTATTTTCCATTCTCTATCAAAGCAATAAATAAGTATATACAGTATTAATCACTGTAAGCATTCTGAGTTCGAAGGTACTTTAAAGCATGAAACCAACCTGCAGTCAAGAACAATGACGACATCTTTGGGCCCACTGGTGGCAGCGATGTACCAAGGTCTGACCCGTGGATCATAGTCATTGTAGAACCCCACAAAGTTGGTATCCCACTCTCGTCCAGGAAAGAGTCTGACAAGCCCCTCAACAGAGCCAAAATACTGCCACCTATGGGTAGACGAAACACAGCATTCTCAAACAGATTTTATGTCACTACATAGCTCACACGAAATAGTTTGGGATATGCAGGTATACAACATGTACAGAGATTAACCTGTTGAGGATGAGTCCCAAGTATACTCGGGCTGGTGTCTATGGGAAATGCGTGTTGTCGCACAATCAGTCCGTCCTCAACAGGTTAAGAAATTGCATACAGCAAGTTTTTAGGCCATGAATGAGGTTGAAGGAACATAACACCAATCATTTACAGTTGAATACAGACCTCTTCAGAGCAAAATACAATTAATACTAAATGTGATTGATTCCCCTTTTATGGGAGTAAACAAAACTGAATTAATTAATGACAAAAAGATATTTTTTGCCAAAAATATAGTTACCATGGCAAGATGTGGTCCAACAAGACTTTATCTTGAACATCCATACTTATGGCAATAATGTGCACAAAGACTACTACAATGTAGTAACTATAACCAGCTCAACACTGTGGAAGCACTTAACTTTTGTATTATCCTCCCCCACCCCCCCCAAAAGCGATTGCCATGGCAACAGTGTACTGAACTCTTGACAAAACAGTCTGCATACTGACATCCTAAGGTCATGGCAATGTATGTAATATCCTATACAATTTGCTCCAAATGTTGAAGTAACTTGGTCACATTTTTTTTTTTCTTTAACCTAATAACGTTGGCATGGCAATGGCTCTTCACACACTGGAAAATACAAAGGTGAAACATTTTGCAAAGAATGGTATTAAGTCATCAACCTAGCACTCAAATCGTGACAACTGACGACCAACAAATATTGACAGATACTGTAAAACTAGGAATGTTCGCATGCATTTTAATTTCGCGAATTTCGCGAGCGCCAAGATGCGCAAAATTAAAATGTACGCGAAATTCCTTATCTACACTATATGCAATGAATGCTATCTACACTATATGCAATGAACGCAAGTGGCAATTTGCCAAAATTTCTTGCCACGAAAAAGGCCGTCGGCTCCAATTCGCGAAAATTTCGTGCCGCGAATATATTATATTTTACAGTATGCAGGTCAATTTCTTTTGTTTTTTGCGACTAGGGAACCAGCCCGAAGTCTAATGTTCCAAGAAATTTACAGCCATGATGGCACGCTGACAGGCTTTCCAATTTCTTTTTAATATATATGCAGTGCTACTAGACTAGAAATCTTTATTTAATACATCCAAAGAGAGATGATAAAATCTCCACAGACTTTGTGGAGAATATACCAGCTTCCCATATGTAGTGGGATTCCAATCTTCACATCAGGACATGGATTGATTGACTTACAGGTGAGGAGTCTTGAAAGCAACAAAATACTGACCTCAACTTTGGGTCATCTGCAACATTTTCTTTGAAGGCTTCGTCTAGACCAGTGGTGAAGTAGGTGGTTTTAATGACCCCCTGACCATCACGCATCACACTGTCCGATACCTTGATGATGCTGGATGTATTGCTGACTCTCTGCTTGAAATATCTGAAAAAAAAAATTGAACAGAAACATTACGAAACAAGCAAGGCACTTCCCAAATGTTACCAACATTAATTTTTTCAATGAAGAGTGGAAAAAAAGGGATTCCATCAGGATTTGAAGCCGAGACCTCCGGATTGCTACACAAGTGCTCCACTGACTGAGCACTATAGAAAGCCATAATACAGTGTTTGTCACAGAAACCCCTTATTCTCGATTTCTCATATGGTCAGAAGCTATTGTAGTGTGTGTGTGTGTGTGTGTGTGTGTGTGTGTGTGTGACACAAACATTAAACCTGGCATACACCTGAAGGATGGAAATCAACTTGGGGATGTATGTGAGAGATTACCGAAGTGATGCAGCATTTTGAATAATAATGATAAATGCAAACAAAGGGAAAGTGACCAGAAATGTATCAATATCAATGAAAAACTGAGGATAAAAAAAGGATTCCATCTGGAATCAAACCCCAAGACCTCCAGAATGCCAGACCAGTGTTCTAATGAGCTAAAGAAAGCTCTATGGTAGTGTTAGTCCCAGGAATCCTTATTCTCAATGCTTGTGTGGTCAGAAGCTATTGTAGTGTAGGTGTGTCACACACACACACACACACACACACACACACACACACATTAACCCGTTAAAGACTACTCCCATGTACACTCTGGTAGGTGTCTATGGGATATGTGTGTTAAAGCAAAATCGCCTCGTCCTCAAGACATACACCTGAAGGATGAAAATCTATTTTTGAGAAGAAAGAAGTGTAAAATGTTAGGACTACTACAATGTACGAACTCTTATGACATTCATGTGGGGAGAGAGAGTGTTTCTAGATTGTGGACTCAACAAATATTGAAAGGAAGAGTCTTACGAATTGAAGTTGAGGTCCTTTGGAAGTTTGTTGGCGATGTCAGAATCCCGGTAGATGGTATCATTGAGGTCTGACAGTTTGCTGAAGGAGAATGAGTCCATAGACTGATTGAAGAAGCTATCATGCAGCTCCACCACCTTCTCCACTAGTTTCTAGAAAGAATTTTAAAATAATATTCAAGGTAAGTTCAGTGTCATCCAAACTAAAGCAGCGTAATGAAAACAGACATGTTTAAAGGGACTGTACAGTACTGGTTGAGGTGGGGATTCGTGTTTTGAACATTCCTACAATGTAAGTGAGATAATGAGAAACTTCGTATGAAATATGAAAGAGCATGTAATTTTAAGAAGGATTCAATGTTTATTTGATGAAAATTGGTTTTCAAATGGCTGAGATATCCAAAAACAGTGATAATGATAAAAGGCAACAGGCCACACCTTTTATTAGGATCTCTTTGTTTTGCCCTGTTTTTGGATATCTCAGCCATCTCAAAACTGATTTTCATCAAATAAACTTTTGATACCCCTTAGAATTGCATGCTCTTTGACATCTCATTGTGTGGTTTCTGAATATCTCGCAAAACGTTAAAAGCTAAATCCTCACCTCAACCAGAACTGTACACACCCTTTAAAATCTGTTCGTAGGTTTCTGATTACACAGTAGACATAGTGCACAGTGTATGCATTTGTTACAGTCAGAATTGATCAATGTACGGTACTTCATATCCAAGACGAGTCTAACATGTTTTATCATGCATGTTGCCAAAGACCAATACCCAACATCACTTTGTATGAAAGTTGCCAGAATTTTAACAAAACAGAACAGTCAATATTACTATCAGAATAAGATATTAAACTCTTATGTTGCCAAAGACCAAGAACGACATCACCTATTTTGTATGAAAGTTGTGAATTGGTAACTTCCTAAAGTTTTAAGAAAACAGAACATTTACTGTAATTATTATAATCAGAATAAGATATTAAACTGTTGTGTTGCCAAAGACCAATACCAACATCACTTACTTTGTATGAAACTTGTGAATTAGCAACTGCCAGAAATTTTGACAAAACAGAACATTAACAGTCAATATTACTATCAGAATAAGATATTAAACTGTTATGTTGCCAAAGACCAAGAACGACATCACCTATTTTGTATAAAAGTTGTGAATTAATTGGTAACTGCCTAAAATTTTCAGAAAACAGAACATTAAATTTTACTGTAATCATTGTAATCAAAATAAGATATTAAACTATTATATTGCCAAAGACCCAATACCAACATCACCCACTTTGCATGAAAGTTGTGAATTGACTCACTGCTGCAGAAAATTTGAACACAACAGAACAGCACCATCAGTGGTTACAATCAGAAGTGAACATTAAATTTAGTTTGAGCATCAGGCAATCACAAATGGTTGTTTTTTGTTTTTGTCGTTTGCTCTTTGCAGATGTTGTGTGAAGATATATGAGATGGATATTCTGATGTCTTCACGAAGTCCTGTGTTTTGGTGACCTGCTCACCCGAGCTGATCTCTCTTTCTTGACAAAGTAGTCTCCAAGCAAGGCTTTGACTCTCTTCACCGTATCGTTGCCGTCCTTGATCTGGTAGGTGTAGTTGGCCGTGTCAAAGAAATGTTGGGTGTGATGTGACTGCAGACCATCACTCGTAAGCTTTGGGGACAAAAAGTAGGGGGGGGGAGAAAACAATAGGACACAATTTAAATCATGAGATGAGATGAAATACTGGGAGTTAAAATCTGTCAAAATACTTGTCCAAGGTTTAATTTTGCTAGCAGAGGCAGCAAAAAAAGCCTGTAGTGAGTTTTTAACGCCACAACATGATTCCACAGTGCAATTACCTTACTGATAAATAATATCACTTTATTCATAATACTTAAGCTTCTATTTGCTTTGATCGCCATGTATTCTGTATGACATTAACACATACTTCTGGCAGTGATCATCTGCCTATCACACACAAGCACTGTTCTTTGATACAAAGCTTCTCAGCAAGTGAAATGTCCAGAGGCACATAGGTCCTGCTACTAGTACTACTAGTAGACAAAATTTCAATTGTGTATGAACCACACTCCTAATAATCAGAACTAACCTGTACAATGTAGTTTTGGACAAGAGTCGCCCAGTTT
Organism: Diadema antillarum; assembly: GCF_040938485.1. Taxonomy (NCBI): domain Eukaryota; kingdom Metazoa; phylum Echinodermata; class Echinoidea; order Diadematoida; family Diadematidae; genus Diadema; species Diadema antillarum. The sequence continues at coordinate 148,421 of NW_027271891.1, forward strand.
TGCACATGACCAGCAAGACGACCATCCTCACTGCTCTTGTGGTAGCTGTACATCATCTCATCATACTGCTGGATCTCAGCCAGGCCAAGCCCAGGCAGGCCTCCAATGGCTAGTATCACCACCAGAACCACTCCAAGACATCGAATGTGCACCATCTTTACAAAGACGTCACTTTGAAGACTTGCCATGTCTTTTTCTTCATGAGACTGTCACAAGCAGACTGGAACGAGGAAGCATCCACGTACTGTGTAGGCAGGTGGTGTCGATTGTGTGTTCTAGGGATCTCTCTCTACATAGATTTAGGCCTATTCAATACAATTGAACAGATCTGGTGCTCTCCCTATGCATAAGAATTGGGTGCATTTTGTCCATTCTTGTGCCCGACGTCCTGAGATCAAATATCAGAGATAGAAAGGCAAAAGTTACCTGCTTCATCATAAACACAGGATGCTCACACCACACACACACACACACACACACACCTATGTCCTACATGTACATGTAGACTAAACCCTGGGGCGCTAAACCAGTAACAGCGTCGCTGGTGCGCCGGTGTAGTTACGACTGTAGGCCCCTACTTGGTTGTTGTTAAATGACAACTGTGTATTTTTACTATTAGGCCTGTGCCTGGAAATTGCTTCTGTCTGACATTAGCATCTGAACTTTACCGGTAAGTTGTGTCTACGCTACAGACTGGCAGCACAGTGTGTCAGTGGGGTTTCCATTTATGATTTAATTGGGGTGCATATGTGGGTGGTGGGGGGGGGGGGGGACCGTTGCCCCTTCACCCCATCATCAGCCATCCACCCGCAGCCCCCATCTCCCCCCCCCCCCCCCCCACACACACACAAACAACTGGTAAAGCCAATTTTAACTGTCTCTTTGGTTATAAGCGGAATCATTTAACAGTTAACCGGTTAGTAGGAAACCTAGTAGAATCTCTATTTGCTGGATCTTACTTTACCGTCTTAATCATGATCAGGACTTACAGAATCAGGCACTTTTGTCTTTAAATAGGAATATGCACAAACAATTCTATGTATCTACTAATCAGAGTCATCAGAACTTAGAAGGTGCATCCTCTGCTACAACTGGTCAACTGGGAGTGACTAGGTCCACTAGGACATAGACTGGAGAGTCTAGTGAGTGTTGTGAATATCAGAATAGACTATTCAGTATTCTAAATCTTATTTGCAAAATAAATTAATGGTCAGTCGTCATAATAATAGTAACTGGTTAGACCTACCGGTATTAATAATACTGTTAGTGATAGCCCCAGTTTATGACTGACCAGTCATGAATTCGGTGACGACTTCTTTTCAGGACAAACAACTCAGACGTCATGCCTCAACATGGCCAGTTAGCTCTATACTCGCCTTTTGCCTCCAATCTTGGGTTTGCTGGATAAATGAAGACGATTTCAAGATTAAAGAACGCAAGATTAGCGCTTGGTACACAACGACCACAATTTCACACCACTTTTGGACGTCAGATCAGCGAGCATACCCGCTATCGCCTAACACGCTGGGTATGGGAGTTGAGTTACAGAGAACATACCGTACAACACGCACGCACTGTGTGGATGTTGGGCCTAGGGATTTATCTCACGTAGTAGACGTTCGTTGAGCCAGTCTCGAGCAGCAGGTGCATTTCTCCCTGTTTTGCCATGCATGGTGGTAACGGGCAGCCGAAGCACCCCAACGAAAAATCCATACTCATGCGGCGAAGCCCTCCCAGACACGTACGTCCACACACAGAAACACACACAGAAACACACATAAAGATGGGACTCATCATTCCGCATAATCATGCTCGTCGCACACACACACACGATGGTGTGTCCGACGTCGCAAAAGCGTTCAGCTGGGAAATGCCGGTTTTTACTACACACACGGGCGATTGTAAACACATGTCCACCATTTCAACCCAAGCACGTTACTAGTATTATGAAGGTTGAGGGGTCAAAACTATCCCTAGGTAATCGCATCAACACGGTATCATAATATTATTTTAAGTTCAACACTGTGTTGATGCTTTGATCAATACAACGAATCGTGGTGTTTGATACCAGGAGGCAGGAAGTTCTGAAGTATATCAATATCTTACGTAGATGAACTCACATGGTTTGATGAGCTCCTTAATAGGTTCATCTTAGCAGTATGTATACAAGTCATTTTTCTTTTATCCCTGTTTCTTTAAATCTTTAATCTCCGTAAGCCTATACGTCTACTCTACTACTCATACTGTACTAAAAACAGAGAGATGGGGGGAGGGGGAGACACACACATGCAAGTACAAGTACATTGTATCAAGAATGCAACGAGAACGTGAATCTATCTCAGCAAATAAATTAGAGGAAATGACGCTACTGTAGACTCCATTTACTTAATGAAAGCAATCATCCCGGACAAAATCTTGGCCATAGTTAGTATTGATTTTTTTTCTCTCTCTCTCTTTTCTCAGAAAAGGAGGGGAGGGGAGGAGTGGAGGTTCAGGGGATCAATAGCCAATTACTTAGGTTACCATAGTAATTTCATGCCCGTTGGTAATGTGGCTGCATGCAATATATGTAGTGAGTACCACATTTAAACATGGTGATGTTATGGAGAACCTTTTTTTTTCAGTGGTTCCAGGATACATTGTAATTATAACTATATCATTCATGGGACCAGCAGGGATGCCCAGTTCAAAAAAAAATTATGAGTGAGATTTTCATGACTCTGCATCTCGGCGAGGGAATGTGCACGCAGCTCCCCCCGTGGACTCCCACGGTAGGAAGCTTTTTCAATCTTTAGCTCTGAATGGTGCAATCAGGTGCATACTTAAGTGACTATTTTTTACTTATTTTGAAAGACAGAAGGAAAATATACCTTCAATTGTAACTATCACTTTGAGTATCCTTGTAACTATCCTTTGAGCTATGCTCCTTATTATGGGACCAAATTGCAGACTTTGCCCGATGCGTGAGAAATATGGGTACCATGCGTGAGATCGTGAGACGACCACTAAATGCTTGAGTCTCACTCAGAATGCGTGAGACTTGGTAGCTCTGCCAAGGAGGTTATTGACCTAATACTTTAGACAGCACCAGTATAATCACACATCTCTACGCATAAAGCAGTGTCTTAGATCAACTTTCCGGAAACAAAATAAAAAAAAGTGCAACAATGTTTCTAACATGGCATTGCAATGGAAAATATTTGAATTTTATAATCATGTCACTCTTTGGATATCAATCATCAGGACACCCTATATATATGTATATATATATATATATATATATATATATATATATATATATAGGACACCCTATATATATGTTTTCATCCATGTCACAAGCAGATTGGATTATTGTAACAGTTTATTTTATGGCTTACCTGATAATCAATTAGGTAAACTACAAAGGGTGCAAAATGCATGTGCTAGATTAGTTTGTAACTCTCCTCGTTTTTCTCATTGTAGTCCATTACTACGTGCATTACATTGGTTACCTGTAAAGCAGAGAATCATATTTAAAACTCTGCTAATTGTATATAGAGCTATTCATGGTACAGCACCAGCGTACATACAAGAACTTGTAGAATTAAAAACATCATTTCAAACATTTTATCATCTTCGAAGTTCACGGGATCAAACATTATTGAAATACAGTGTATCCATCGGGGAAATCAAAAGTTACTCTTGGTGACAGGGCATTTTTGTACGCTGCACCAAAATTGTGGAATAATCTCCCTTTGTTTGTAAGACAAACAGTTACAATTAATGAGTTTAAGGCCAGGTTGAAAAGTCATCTTTTGAAGTAATGTATTTTCTGTTTGAATTTCTTGTATGCATGTCATTTTGTAATGCGCAGTAGAGTATATTATTATAGTAGCTGCGCAATACAAATGTCCTTTATTATCATTATCATTATTTTCTTTTTGATTTATTTGTTCTTTAAAAGATGATCTGCAGAGCCTTGTTATAATAATAATAAGTGCAATGTCTTATCAATTATGTGGAATTGTCAAAGATACACCTTCCAAGAGTTCAAGAGACAAAAAAAATAAGTGGCATTTTTTTTAAAGTTTCTCTTTTGCTCTTTCTCTCTCTATATAATTATATCAGGGCCGGCGGAACGGGGGAGGGGGGCAGGGGGATCGCGCCCCCCCCCCCCACTTTTTTTGCACCCTTACATAGGAGTATAAAGGGTGTCATCACTATGTGGCCACCCCCCCCCCCACTTTTTTTTTTACCCCGGAAGTGGCAGTAGAAAAGAATAGAATGAAACCTTTCAGGGCGGTAAGGCCGTTGTGTTTGCTCTGAGGACCTTTTTTTTTTTTTTTTTTTTTTTTTTGCTTGTCAGCTGAAGAAACCTGGAAGTGGAGTGAGAAAAATGCGCCGAATCCTTTTTCTTTTTTTTTGCTTGTTAGCAAATGAAACCCAGAAGTGGGCCTCCCCACTTTTGAAAACGTTGCGCCTGCCCTGTATATCTATGTGTATTTGTGTACACATCATATAATAACAAAATATACAATGTAAACATATATATACATTATGCATGCATGTATACATACATACACATACCGATATATCATAATACATGTAGATACACGCAAACACACAAACACACACACACACACACACACACACACACACACACACACACACACACAAACACACACACACAATCACACACATAAAGAAAACAAGAGGAAATGGAGCCAGGATGGAATCCAACCAACACTTGGTCAGCTCAAATGCAAAAATAAGGCCACTTTAAATGCATGCATGGTCAGCTGGTTTTATACTAGTAGGTCCTGTTACTAGAGTTAGATTTGTTGTTTTATTCAAAGACTTGATTGGAAGACTTTCCTTTGCACAAATATAGATAACATCCACAATCTGAAATATTTTCCTGTATTTGACTTACAAACTTATACATGAGAGCTCGGACCCCCCCCAGAATACATTCTAATGTAAGTATCTACTCCATGTAAGAAGATACAGAAATGTAAGTGTTAGTTTTGACCATTTAAACCTCAATGGCAGTGTTGGGTTACTCACATCTCATAATAGTATATTAAAAACCATCATTTCCTAAGCATCAATTATTGCTGGAGGTCTTGAATAATGGTGATTCATCTGCATCAAAAATGTATTTCTTTGGTGGAAGAAATGTGGCATAATCAATACCATTATGGCTGTTGAAACTTTGTCATCATTCAGTACATTTCCTTCATAAGTAATTACAATCCAGTTTCCTAATCAATAAAGTACATAAGGCAATTTGCTTCTGACAACAAAAGGAATTCATCAATTAAGTGTTCTGGAATCTGTTTCACATGACTGTGACTATTTTATCTGAATCAGTTGGAAGTCAGATTGTACACACTGATATTCCATCATGCCTTTTGTTATACATGAAGACATGTGAAATAATAAAGAATTGTAATGTAATGACTAATATTCAGAGTATTCACTGTCAAGTTTATAGTACTGTTTTGTTTACTGTGAAAATACACATACAAATCTTCAAAAATGCAATGTAGAATTCAAAGTATTCACTGTTTACTCTATGTCACTGAAATGTGTCTTTCTGCACAAGTGACAAAATACCAAAATCTGTCATTTTCACTAGCCTTTCACTTTCTATCTTCCACACTGCATGCATACCTCCAAATCCAGGTATGATCTTTCCTGTTTCTCAAATATACTTCTTTCTACTCACATGTCAAAACAGTGATTTGGTCAAATTGACAATACAAAATAATTCTTCTCAATACATCTCAAACATGTACTTCAAAAAAGATAGTGCTGATTTTCAAACTGTTTGCTACAAATCTGTTTTGCAGCAACATAACTACATTTAATATACAAAGAATGTTCTGCCAAATGATTTGTGATGAAATTCAAGTAGGAGGATACAGAACCTCAAAGTACAGTGGAATATGTTTTCATTCACAAGGTATGTTTTGTAGCAAAGAAACTTATGTTTTGTATCACCAATGGACACTTCCACTGCAGTTTCTTTTTTGATGTAGAATGCACACAAGTGGATACAAACTTTGTTCACAACCGGCTTCTCACCCAGCAGATTCTGTCACAGCACTTTTACCCAAGGTTATCCTAAAATCTTTATATATCCCATGGGAGATACATATCATGGAATGCACTCAGGTTATTGCATAACAATCAAGCCAGACGGTTCAGTATTGTTGAATCAAAAATACTCTGTAGCACACCAATTCTCACAATTCTCTCAGAGTTCTCTCAGAATTCTCTCAGAGGATTAATGATCTCACATTGCACATTAACTCTTTTGTGTTACTCTGATAAGTGCACATTTTAAGTTGCCACATCTCCAATCTGTTGGCACAAACTACCCCACAGTACATCTTGGCCCTGTTGCATAAAACCCTTACCGCTGGACTTCCCGATCCTTTCTAGCGGTAAGTCTTCAAATTAGCGGTAAATTTTATAATCCTTGATGCTGATTGGCTGTGATGCCTAATTTTGACGGTAGTTACCATTGAAATTCAATGGTAAGTTTTATGCAACGGGGCCCTTAAGTACATAGTCAAGCATACTTCCATTTACGGATTTAGCATCATTTCAACATGAACACTATTAGCTATTTTACATCATTGCTTCACAAATGATATAAAAACAGGAATTTCATTCCATGCTTTCAGTCATATTCCTGACTCTGTCAAGAGATATATGATCAATTCTTCATGACCTAATTTGCACCTGAAACAGGAAGCAAGACTGTGTTTTTAATACAAATGTAAGATTCGTGTACATTGTACGTTAACATGTATTACATTATATACCCTGAGTTAAAATTGACTGGCCTTTAAAAACATTCACTTCAATTAGTAAGTCCTTCTATTACCCACGTAAGACACATAAAGGAAGCACACACAGTACCAATCATCGATGTGGGACTCTTGTTGTTTCTTTATACGCCCATACATTTCCATTTTTTATACAAACAATCAATAAGGCACTCCTTCATTTCTCACTGTGATTTAAACCCATTGAGGACGGGCTGATTTTGCTACAATACACATTTCCCATAGACACCTGCCTGAGTATACTTTGGACTCGTCCTCAACAGGTTAAAGATTTTGCGTAAAGTGTTGCAGAATTACCATGCAGTGTGATGTACCTCCTGTATGACATGTTAGATAGACCCCCTTCTCTGAGACCTTTCATTTTAGTGGTTGTCAGCAGTGACATAAACCTTATTATACAACACCTAAAAAGAATGTAGCTATCTGATTGGTCCACTGCCTATCACGTGACATTTAGTTAAAAGTTCTATCGAATGCTGTGGCTGTCAACCATGCAATTTTGTTGGAGCAAAAATGGATCACATGGCTGATGCCATCCATTCCAATGACTCCCGCAGAGACTCCAACCCCAAGCACCTTCTGATCTGGAGATTCTCCCGCCTGAAACCCCTAGCAAACGGGAGACTCCAACTTGATCGAGCACAAAGTCCCTTGTGGTCTAGGGTTCTAGATGCTCTCTCACGCTATTTAAGGCTTATTTTTCAACATACAATGAAATTAAGGAAGAAATCATTTCAAGCGGGAGAAATTAAATCTCAAGCGGGAGAACGGGAGATTCTGCAAAAATGGGCTTTCGGCGGGAGATCTCCCGTCGAAAGCGGGAGAGTTGGAGTCTCTGCTCCTGTTTTAAACTCCTGACTGACTCAAAGTTTTTGTTCCATTGTGTTCCATAGTGCCACTAGTAAAGACATTCAGTGCATCATTGCAATTGGCAACTTGTTTGATTGTACAAGAGTCATGGGTAAAACAGGACACTGTGTGTACTACCTTACTATAAAATGTTAGTTGTCCCTTGATACCATTATCACAGAAACCTAGTGGAGTGCTAGTGCCTTGGAACCCAAAATATTTTAGGTTTGAAGTCAGTGAACAGGTTGAGACATATTCTGTAAAGACTGTCTATCGCCTAACATGGTTGTAATAAAAGTCAAGTCTGTGATATCAGTAAACAATGTATACATTAAAACTGTTTAACATAACAAAGTATCACCAAGTGGTTAATTCATACTTTTTAACAGTGTTTAGTAATAGCAGTTACCACCCCTAACACTGTACAGTGTGATCCCATATATTATAACATGCATGGTTGTGATAAAATTTTGTTACAGCAAAGTGAAAATTCAGGTCCCAAAATTAGTATCTACCCAGGTATATATCTTCATATATTTTACTTGTTTAATAACAATGAAATTTCGATATGACAAAAGAAAACTGCCTGTCCCAAAGACTTTGTTAAAAATAAAAGTCACCTGTACATGTCTTCATAGTTGCATGTACATGACTATTACAGTCTGTAGTTTTTTATTTTATTTTCATTTCTGCCAGTTTACAGGCCATGGAGACCATTCAGCTTTCACCAAATCATTGTTCTTCAGTACAGAGATGATAGCACTGTGTCATGCCTACAGAATTACAACTCAAAAATGAGGATGAGCAGAGTGCATTAAATGGACAAAGAAGATGAAAGTGTTACTTTGCATAGTAAAGATCCATAATTCATTTACTCTTATCATAGTTCATATTCTATGATGAGATGAATGGTTTACTTGATGTTCACAATTTGACCTTTCCCTCTCTAGCTAGCTGCTGCCATGCACTCCCCTGTGGATAGACATAGTCTCTGATGCTGGATGCTTTCAGCTCGGTGGCGTAACCAGGGCTCTGTACAGTGAAGTTAGACAAGTCTTTAGTTAAATTGAAGAAAGATCCTCTTCTGATAATGTTGAACTTTACAAAACTGGATGAAATCAATAAAAATAAAATGGTGAATATTTCATTATGATATATTGCTAATCACATAAGAAAGTTACAGAATTTTAAAGTCTCACACGTTTTTACAAGTAAGTGATATTGGTTGCAACCACAACTACATGTGCAATGAGGTGATGATGTCAAAGTCAAAGTAAGAGTCTGCATTGAATATTTTGACAAAAATTATGTGAAATAGATTTACAAGGCTTACCTGTTGTGGCATGTAGCACGCATTCTTGATGATGGATGGATACTTGAAGTGTTCGGTGAGATGGTCTACGTACTCGATAACCCTGGTATGACAGAGGTAATCATCAAAAAACTAGAAACTATGGCGATTGGTATGCCTCCACGATATTGCATAGTTCTCCCAATAGGTCTAGATAGAGTACATCTTGACAATATGAGACAACAATTTCACATGATTGGTAAACAATTGAAATGGCATGTTTGAAAGTTTGGAACAACCACAAATGTGTTGGGTATTTACATTTCTTGGACCAGGTTTCAATTGGATAGCTAAATTGTTTCAGAGAGGAAGTATTTGGGAATTTGAGCATTTTCACTTGATCTTTGGCCCTTGACCTTTCACCCCATGGCCCAAAACTTTCTTCAAATAATTACTATTTGGTAACATCCAATTTTCACAATACTTTCAGCTATTTTCAAAATGTAGGATAAAAATTGTGATATTTTAACATTTTCACATGACCTTTGGGCCAATGGCCCAAATCTTTCCCTACAGAATCACTGTGCAGTAAAGCATGTATATACCTATTAGTGTATGCATTGAGTAATCTCCAAGGTATGGAGAAAATTTCAACCTTAGATAATAGGATTTTATCATTTTGACCTGACATTTGACTTTTGACCTTTAACCCCATGACCAAAAACTTGATGACGATGAAATCATACTTGGCACTGACATAGTTAGTCAACAGGCAAGTGAGCTCCATACCATGGTAAATTATGGTTTGGTGTAAGGCATAGAGATATATACTAAAGAACACTGGAGGGCGGACTCTGTAAAATCCCTGTGACCGATAGAAGGAGGCGTTCGCCATTTTGGTCCAGGCAAATTTGGATGGAGCGAGCTAGATATCGACTAGCGACCGTACCGACAATGTATAGCGCTAGCGGAGCATGCAGGGAGATCGACGACGGGATGCAACCAGGCAGTAGGCTTGCATCGGAGTTTGGAAAGTTGAAAGTGTTCTTAAATTCTTAAATTCTACTTGAAGTAGCATAGATCTATGTTGCAAAATGCCTGAATCATGTGCTGCTTTTGGATGTAGAAACAGGAGAAAGAAAGGGAGCGGAGTTTTGTTGTATTTCTGCATGGTAAAATGGAGGGTTTTTTCTTTAGAAGCATGCATGTTTTTATCCCATTTGAGTTTCAAATTTATTCTTACCTGTTAATTTAAATCGCAACATCGTTTGATTTAACCCAACTAATTACTGTATTGATGAAAAAAAATTATACATGCATTTAAAAGTAGGGGCCTATAAAAATATAAAGATAGTGAATTGCATCTTGTATAAAACAACGATGGGGTGACTAATTGACACTTTCTCCAGCCCCCTCTTTTTATGGCAACCAAATAGTAAAATTATATCACAAAAAAAATAAAAGTTTAAAGTGTGAATGGGTCACTACCCCCCCCCCCCCCCCCCCCCCCCCAACAAGCCTGGTTGGGTTTGGGATTCAGGTGAAAGGGCCCCCTCTTTTACAAATTGAATTCTTGATCCGCTCACGTAAAACCTGCTTTTTTTTTCATACGATTTTTGCTCGACTATTTTGTTGATAAATAACTTTATTGACTTATACAGATTGATTCAAGCAAAAAAAGAAAAAGAAAAGAAAAGGTCTTGCAAAATTTGTCAGGGGGTACTCCACCCTCCCTTAGCCATTCTTGATCTTGTGCTACTAGATAGCTAATACATAACTATATGCAAGGTCGGCGAACGGGGGGGGGGGGGGGGGGGGGGGGCATTTGCCCCCTTTCCAAAATTAAAAAAACTCCCTGTTTTGATTTTGAAAAGTGCTCTTTCCTAAGTGCCCTATTTGGCACTTGAGCCCCCCCCCCCCCCAAAAAAAAAAAAAAAAAAAAAAAAAAAAAAAATTTGTTCCTCCACCCTTTGCTGTGCCAGCAGTTAATTTTACTATGGTGATAGTGTGAGAAAAGCTAGTATACGTAATATATGCCAGGTGATACGACATATGCTCCGGCATTGATATCTCTCTGAAAATAGAGTTAGCATCATGGGTCTGATTGGGCTTTTGGTTCAGGGCAGGGTGAGGATTAGGATTAGGGTTAGGGTTAGGGTTTGGGTTAGGGTTTATGTAAGCTTCAACATTAGCATTTCGAGCTGGAGCATGTGTCATGGAACTAATATGCCTACACGTACTTATAAAAATGATTTAAAAATGGGACAATGTTTAATTAAGTGTTCCCCTTTTGGGGCTTTCTTCCCAGGAGAACTCTGTCAACAGTTGGCCCAATGAAAACTTTGAATGAACTCATCAAGCAAATCCAGACTGAAGTCGTGTCCTCTGTAAGAGAAACAGTATTCATAGACTTAACCGAACACTTCTCGGAGCAAGACCTGTCGCAAGAAGATGATCATGGAAACCAGCTGGTCACAATGTTAAGTGGCCTGTTTCTGAAAACTGTTTTGCATCATCATGGCTGTTTGTTCACTGAAAGATATGTCAAAAAAAACCAAGTGTCCAAGCGACATTTACTGACCAAGGAAATGTTGTGGAATGGAGAATAATCAGACGATTATTAATTGCAAACATTAAGGAACTTGTTTTAGAGCAGCAAACCATCTCAGACAATGTGAATGAATTTATTTCACAGTACAAAGACTGACGCGGTAATTATTATATCACAAAAGGCACCCGGCTGTCTGGAGATCAAGAGAACCCTTTGTATTGCATGGACCATGGTCGTGTTGGTCGGCTTGAGAAAGTATTACCTCGTGGAGAATAAGGTAAAATTTTGTTTAATTTTCATTTTCTTTACCACTCATAATAAGAGATTGCAAGCAATTTAGATTTTTGAGTTGTTTCCTCCTCTCATCTCCGACCCCCTTATCTTCTTGCTGAAAGACAAGTACAAGGCATATATACTAATACGTGTTTACGTGTCCCACTACTACTGCGCTGCCCGGACAAAGATGGTGCGCGACCTCTTCAACTCGGCACACGAGCACTGCGTACGTGCCACACGCTGTCCGCGCTCTAGTGTTCTTTAGTATACATCTCTATGGTGTAAGGGCACACAAAGGATTGACAAATAACATACACAGGTTCTTTCCAAATGGTGCTAAATGCACTTTTGATGGCAAGGAGAAAAACTTGGATTTTTCTCTTACATTCTTTTAAGTGTTTTCATGCAATGACTTTCCATGTCCCATAGGAGTACCTCAAAATGGGATGAAGAAAATGTGTCTTGGAAAATTTACGTGTCTACACAGATTTGGAAGGAACTAGTACTTTTTGGTATTTTGTAGATTTAGCATTTGGAACTAAAATTTTTAGGATGGTCATGCACAACAAGTAAATGTTGTTTTAATGACTAGTTTCTGTGACTTTGTGTATTTTGGGGGATGATTTGCTATGACTACACAATCTCTTATTTCCTCCATCCCTTTGACAAATTTATGTGCGTAGAAACATTTCACAGCTAATAATGTGGTACTGTAAAAGTGGAAATTTTCGCGGTGTTGAAATTTTCACGCATTTCGCGGAACCAGAAACTAGCGCAAAAATAAAAGCACGCGAATATTTTTGCTTGCCATGTGTTCCAGCAGCTGATGGCTTGATTCCGCGGAATTAAAAACACGCAAAACTCTTCTCACTCGGCCGAGCGCGAAAAATTAGTCGCGTGAAAATATCCACATTTACAATAATATGTGGGTCATCTGTAAAGCTGGGCAGCTAGGCAGCCAGGGCCCCATTTCATAAAACTTGTTATCAGTGACAAGTGCCACATTTCTACGACAAATTTGCTCTCAGCCAATCAGATGCAATGATTTCTGTAGCTTGTAACAACTATCACAACTTGTCACTCGTAACAAGTTTTATGAAATGGGACCCTGGAATACTACACTGTATTTTAAACCAGCCTGGCCTTACTATGGGATCAAAGTGCAGACAAGCATTCACACGGTTTCTGATTGGATCCAACTGGATTTAGCATCATTTGGAACAGAACAGAAATGGATTAGCACATTTTGGAACAAAACTAATTTTTCATTGCCCGATTTCTGTATTTCCTCAAATGAATTTCAAAACTTTATTTATTTTATTTTATTGTATGAGACTGCTGAAAATGAATATATTCAGGCTAAAAGTACACTTTGATGAAAAATGGATTTACCACCTTTTGGAAAGGAACTTGGCTTCATGTGTATGTGTATATTCATCACTCTCATTCATCATTTTCCCTTTAAGTAATAAAGCATGTCTGTCTGAACAGAGACATTTTTGAACGCCACAATCAGCAAAGAACTCACCTCCCTTCCTTAGTCCCAGATACACAGACATAGTCAAACATGCTGAGATGGTGCACCAGCTCACATAGCAAGACTCCACCGGCATGAGGACAAACGGGCACTGCATGGATGGGTGTATGCACAGACATATAGCACAGACCATTATCCACTACCTGCGTCATGGCTTGACACATTCAACATATATTAATGTGTCATTTGCACTTGAAGTAAATGCTCTTGAATGATACAGAGAGGATGAAGAAACCAAAAAAAAAGGCACTTTGTGAGCACAAGATGGACCAAAAAGTCAAATTGTTGCGTCAATGTTAATATAGTTTGAAACTTGCATTCAAGGCTCAGAAAAAAACAAACCAAACACTGAAAGAATAGATGTCAAATAACCAAATGTCACGTATTAGTCCCATTACTTGAATTTCTTTAAAAATAGGATAATTGAATAATGTTTGTGACAATGCTTTCATTGGTTTCTGAGCAATCAATATGTTTCACAAAACAATTTGTCACTTGTTGACTACAATGGATCATGCTACAGGATAGTAACAGTGTGCTGCTTTAAATCTATTCTACATTAATTTCGTTACAATATGAAATGACTTATTTTGCAGTACTTGCAGTTGATTAAGACAGAATTTAGGACTGTTTGACAAATCAGAATTGCAGCAATCAAAATGACCAGTGGCGGATTGGGATGGGGGGGGGGGGTGCACTGGATCCCATCCCCTTTAATTTTGTTATCTCTTTTTCTAATAAAAGGGGAAAAATCAAAGGGTGGAGGCCGCACACCCGGTGAGCCCCCCACCCCCCCCCCAGGATTTCTGCTCCTGATGACATTGTATAATTGTGACCCTGCACCACAAAACAAACAAAAAGTCGCAAGACATGGATTTTTAGTTATGGGTAGATTCTGAAAGAGCAGACTCTAAGCTTTGAAATGATGCATAGCTCAATTGAAATGGACTCCCCTAACCTATCTAAATATTGGAAAGAAAGCACATACTCTAGAAAAGTCTGAACCGAGAAAAGAGGCTCTAAGTACAGGGTCTATCTGTCTATTCAAGCGCTAATCTTTACCAAACCGGGCTAGTTGTGCAATGAATGGGACAAAAAACATGATGTAATCCACTGAGGCAACAACAATGAAGGGATTATCAGATTAAGTTGAAATTGAGCATGCTATATTTGCAGATTCTATACATGATTAATGCCAACTTTCAAAGCAATTGCCTTATCTCTTCAAAAGTTATCAGACTTGAAAGTGAAGAGTGTGCAAAGGGTTATCAAGAAATAAAAGGGGCCTCTAAGACATACCTGTTCTCACTACTCTACAATAGTAAAAGAGATGTAGAAAAACTGTTAAAAATGCACTTTCCCATTCATTAAATGATCCCAAACTTAAGAATAATGTAGGAGAAGGGTAGTTCTTACAGAAGATATGAAAAACTCAATATTGACTTAGTTGACCCGTTTCACCTATTTTGAGTCCTCACGTAAAATCAAGGGATGCCACTTTTTGTCCGTTTTGTGATGCACGGTCACAATTGTAACAAAGTTTGCAATCTCCTTGCTGACAAACTCTTAATCTCAATCATTCATTGAGTTGCCATCTCTTGTGGATTGATCATTTGTGACCCGCTACAACAAAATGATCCTAAAGTCGGGCGAGGTCGATTATTTGAAAATTACATGACACAACTCCCTAATCTTTCTGCTTTAAATTGATATATAACACATCTTATAAAGATAATCGGCTGCAGAGATATCGATGTTTAAAAGAGAGCATGTCGAAACGTCTGGGAAATCACTGTTTTGAGAAAAGCGCCCTAAAAGTTCTCCTTGCGACGCAATCACGATCAAGGGACACGCAAGTTAGTATTCACCTCTGGACAATAGAAGGTAAGCCCTAGCAACCCCCGAAATGCTCATTCAAACACAACGTCTGCGGTCTCCTCACCGACCAATCAGTGACCAGAATGCCAGGAGAAGCAGCTGGGCATACTGCACACCCCGCCAGCACGCTCCAGTCGACTGGGCAGTGTGCGAGCTTCACGCTTCGGTAAGCGGCAAGCAGCAAACTGACTAATGATATCACTCTGGTCGTTGTTAGGGGTGGAGCCTATGTGTGGCGCTCAATCCAAATGTTCGAACCAGTTTCTGCTTCGTTGAAACGCCAAAAAACATGGCCCAGAAAAATGCAATTTTTTGGTCTTTCCTTTCATCATTTTGCTTCAAAATTTTGACAGATGATAGCAGACATGTCAGACTCAAATAATATGTCAAAGTCAGAAAATCATAAGTTTTGGCCAATTTTGATGCTCTGACTTCAAACTCTATTTTCACGGCTTCGACTGTGCGCGACTTTAGGACCATTTTGTTGTAGCGGGTCACATTTTGCCTACCAACACTCATCATCTGATAGGTAACCAACCCTTGTTGCCTACCAACCTCCAAACTTCTTGGCCATGAGGATGACTGAGAGGATCTCATTGACCCCACCGATCCGGCAGCTGTCGATCTGGAGAATCTGGAGCGCCTCTGCCTGAAGGAATTGTTTGAACATGACTCGGTTCTGACAGTGCTCCCCTGTGGCCACCTTGATCCCTAGTGGGTTGAGAGCCTGAAAGAGGTGCATTTTAACAGGTGGTAAAGGCTGGTCTGTATAAAACCATTTGAGTCAGTACAGTTGTTGGAAAAATTTTGATCTGTTACTGTAGCTTTGCATTATGAAATGGGATGCAAACAAGGATTTAAACATAAGGGACTGATTATTACAGCTTCAATTATAAGGGTCAGAAAACAAAATCATATAATTCCAACATTGCATAGACAAGCCATGTGATCTGTCAGTGTGTATGGTACAATAATGTATTCTACGTTGAAGGGATTGAGTAAAAATTAACTCTTGATATGTAACAATTTCAAATGTTTCTATGATCCATAAAATGATAACATGGGAGTAAATGATTATTGTTCTTTATCAGAGAGCTGAAAAATTCAAACCCCAGCTAGAAGTTACATGGTAGTTTGGTATTTGAGTCTGTTTGTGTGTGAGTGTGAGTGAGTGAGTGTGTGTGTGTGTGTGTGTGAGTGTGTGTTTGCTACAAAATGATTTCATGTGAAATGAGTTGCGCTCCAGTTATTGGTTTAGAACACGCACAAATATATATTGTACTTGTTGTCCTGATAAAGCTGCAAAACATTCTCAATTCTATCCTGGATTGTATAAACAAATTAAACATTAGAACAAGACACCTCTGGCTTACAAACCAAATCATAACATGGAGTCTTATGTAAACAGAAAATTGAATCAAAGCTTGTGCCAAAAGAAGTCAGAGCCATGAATGTATCTGCTGCCCTCTTGTGGTCTATCTCTGAGAATTGGCCACCATATTTCATAATAAAAATCCGCCTTCACAACCTGACAAAAATAAATATTGCTGATCTATGTACACAGGCCAATCAAGTCTGAGGTTTGTGAGTGGGTTGACAATCCAACCAGATTGAAAATCTAATCTAGGACAAATATAGGTCTAGCAAGGCATGGAAAAAGCAAAGAAATAAGGTCACGTTCTGTTATGAATCTTCTCATATAAAATGTATAGAATGGGTAGGTTCATGCTGTCTACAGCGCTGGACTTTGCTCTCAGGCTGTTGTTAAGCAAGCTTAGTTTTGATACGGCACTTCCGTGCACTTGCCAGGCCTGACATCTTGCACAAATCTAAATACAACTTAGAAAGTTCTTGTTAATGTAAAATACAGACAGAGCTCATAAATACTTCACAGGATAAGGAACTTTAATTTCCATTGACAGTCTTTCACATCAATGAAGGAGTGTATTAAGCCAATACAGGAATAGACCTAGCTGGGGCTTCAGTATTAACCCGTTGAGAACGAGTTCCGGGTATATTCGGGCAAGCGTGTATGGGAAGTGCGTGTTGTAGCAAAATCAAACTGTCCTCCATGGGTTAAAGGCATGGGTAGATATTAATTCAGCCTGTTATGGTAAAGCCCAATAGTCAGGATTTATTCTACCCACACGTTTGTTACCCTTATAAAGCTTGTCACCGAAGCAATTACCACACACAACACTCTATAAATGGGACAAACTTTGTGAACCTGAACATCAACGAAATGCAACATTTTTAGTATTGTGATTAAGTCAACTGTGAAAGTTTAACTCCAGTTTGAAAATTGAAATACCTAGATTTGAGTTCATCCATCCCTTGCAATACCTTAAGAAGGCTGTGATACATCAAATCCAGAGATGTTAAGGCCAAAGGCAACTAGGTGTGGGATTTTTGTGGTGCATCAGCACCACCCGAACGACAGAAGTGGGGGGAGGGGTTAGGGGTCTCCCCTCCTCCCATGGTATGGAGCTTTAGCATTTTTAAGCTGTAAATTATGCAACCTAGTGGATACTAAATGTAATATCTTGGCATTTTCTGACAAAAAAAGAAAATACATATACACTCAGCAAAAAAAGAAAGTAAACACTTTTTCAAGTTTATCTTTCTCATAGACTATCTGGTTAAAACTGGTGTTTTATATACCATGTTAAAGGTAATTTAATTAACTATCAACCAGTAGGTCAATGAAAATGTTAACTTTACTCATGAGTGAACACATTCGTTTTTCTCTTCCAAGGCACAAAAGTAAAAATTACAAAATGGACAAGTTGTTCTTCAAGCGTATTTGCTCTTCCGTATGATAATGAGAACAAAAGACAAATTCAACAAAATAGAAATGCAAATTAAGTTGCAAAAATTAACCTATGATCTCAATAATGTCTCTGAAACCCTCCAAAGTAAAAGAAAAACAAAAAATAATGGAGGAAAATGAAGAATCTTCTGTCAAATCCGCAGTCAAAAGACATAAGAGCAAAATTATGGTAAAAAAGAAAGTTAAAAGTTGTACTTTCTCTGTTTTGTTTTGTAAATACTGTTGATTTTTTTTGGTATTTTGTTACAATTGTTGAAGCGCTTTGTGTCTGTTTAGAAAAAGCGCTATACAAATATTGGTTATTATTATTATTATTATTAAATTTGAAACGTTATTCCAAATTAACAAAATTTGATATAATAGTTGGTTCTTGAATTTGTCTAATTCCTTTAAATAATCAAAAGGTAAAATGGAGAAATTCTGTCAATTTTATCACCTTTACGGCTTACTCCCTATGTCATTGAAAGTTTGAATTGATGGAAAATGCTTATGTTCCACCTTCAGTTTCCCCACTATGTTTTTGTTTTGAATACAAAGGGAAACAAGGGAACGCAAACTTATTTCTGCTGTTTCATTCATGTCTCTCATTGCGTTAAATTGGTCTTTTGTTATCATTGCTATCTTGGAGGGCATTTGCAAATGAATTTCAGTATGTCCAATTCTGCAACTTTTACTTTTCTGCCTTGGAGGACAAAAATGAATGTGTTCACTCATGCATAAAATTTCCCTTTGTATAAACCTACCAGGTTGATAGCCAATTAAATAATCTTTGATATGGTATATGGCACATTGATTTTTATAAAAATCTTCTATGAAAACTAGAAATGTCGCTACAGCGACTGGTTATACCCCCGTCAAACAACATTTCATAAGCTTTGGTCAAAACAACATTTGATAAGCTTTGGTCAAAAAACTGAGGAAGTAGTTAAATCCGCAAGATCTTTCCTTGATCTTCTGCCATTAATATGCCGTTACCATGGCAACGTACTTTCAGGTACTGTCGAAAAATGCGTCTTGCACATCTACAACCAAAGGCACACGTCTGTACCAAGTTTCATGGAAATTGGGCAAAAACTGAGGAAGTAGTTTGCAACACAAAATTTTCCATCATTTTGGCTCATAATATGTGAGCTGTTACCATGGCAACATACTTTTTGTCATTGTCAAGAAATGTGTCATGCTGACCTATATCCTAAGACAAACATTCAATATGAATTCCATGAGAATTGGAAGAACACTGATGAAGCAGTTTTGCCATGAAGCATTTTGCCCTATATTTTACCAATAACATGCCGTTACCATGGCAACGCACTTTTTGCCACTGCGGAAATATGTGTCTTGCACATTAACATATTCAGATGAACATCTGTACCTAATTTCATAAAAATTGATCAAAAACTGTGGGAGGAGTTCGCGACGCAAGATTTGTACCCATTTTTGCCCATAATATGCCGTTACCATGGCAACGTACTTTTGGGTACTGTCAAAAAATACGTCTTGCACATCTACAACCCAAGGCACACATCTGTGCCAAGTTTTATGGGAATCGGTTGAAAACTGAGGAAGTAGTTCGCGACGCAAGATTTGTACCCATTTTTGCCCATAATATGCCGTTACCATGGCAACGTACTTTTGGGTACTGTCAAAAAATACGTCTTGCACATCTACAACCCAAGGCACACATCTGTGCCAAGTTTTATGGGAATCGGTTGAAAACTGAGGAAGTAGTTCGCGACGCAAGATTTGTACCCATTTTTGCCCATAATATGCCGTTACCATGGCAACGTACTTTTGGGTACTGTCAAAAAATACGTCTTGCACATTTTCAACCCAAGGCACACATCTGTGCCATGTTTTATGGGAATCGGTTGAAAACTGAGGAAGTAGTTCGCGACGCAAGATTTGCAACGGACCGACCGCCCGACCGCCCGACCGCCCGACCGCCCGACCGCCCGACCGCCCGACCGACCGCCCGACCGACCGCCCGACCGACCGTCCGCTGATTCCTATATACCCCCTTCAAACTTCGTTTGGCGGGGGTATAAATATTAGCTGGAAAAGTGTTTACTTCCTTCTTTTGCTGAGTGTATTGCCTCAAAATGGCTTGGAGCGTTTATTTTGTGAGGCATGAGAACTTTAGGAAGACCCCTGAGGCATGAGTCTGACACCTAAGGCTTGAGATTTGACTTGTAGGCTTACCCGAGAGATGGTAGCATGACCCATGATGTCATCTGGTGAGATGGGTTCCTCGATCCAGTACGGTTTAAACTCTGCAAGTCGTTTCATCCAATCTATGGACTGGGACACTTCCCATCTCTGGTTACAGTCCATCATCTAACATTGACAATTAGTGAAGGAAGCACAAAATTGTATGCAGAACTCTACATGTAACTGAGAATTGATGATCAGAGGAAAAGAGGGTGTGTGTGTGTGTGTGTGTGTGTGTGTGTGTGTGTGTGTGTGTAGGTGTTTGTGTGTGCTTGCATGCCTAGTGAGCTGTGATTTCTTTTACCTTCAGTTCATTAATTCATTGTTTAAGGGTTTGGAATTCACATTGCATACTCTAGCTGCTACTTGGTAGGGCAAACCTCAAACGAGCTTCAGGATTGTACTGTGAGCAACCTTTGTGTACAAGGTATGAATACATTACAAAACTCTCTTCTTCAATATGGTTTTATGAATTGGGGGAGTGGGATGTGAGCAAGATCCCTAGGACTGCAGGGGTGTGGGGGGGGGGGGGTAAAGGGGCCTAGGGTAGGTAAAGAGAGTTTTATTTTGTGTGTAAGTTCGTGTATAAATTTAAGATATATGTTATGATCTCCAAGTCACATCACTTATAATGATCCATTCAATTAATTACCTCCGCCAAGAAAGGCGGAGGTTAGGTATCATTGGCTTGGTTTGTCCAAAATAAATCAAAAAGTTGTGAACGGATTTGAATGAAACTTGCAGGAAAAGTTGATAATGACACAAGGAGCAGATGATTAAATTTTGGTCTTGATCCAGGAATTTGAATAGATTTTTGAAGGATTTTTGAATCTTTTGGCATATAAGGTCAATAAACTTGGGAGTTCTAGCTGCGCGTACTGGAGATTTACATACATGCACTACAGCGCGTGCTCTGCTGATGACGTTAACAAAAGGCTTCTATATTCGGAAATTGCATGCATGTTTTGTGGATATGAGTTGCTGGCTTGGCGGAGGTCTGCGCTCTCCAAGTGCTGTTCTAGTTATTGTCGATTGCATATTGTTTGCATTCATTTAAGACGGATGGTTTGCTACTTAAAAATGAGAGATTATAGAGATTATTGATAAAACAATAAACAAAGTGGGTGAATGATTCAATATCTATCTATGCATCATGAGCAATGTAAATTTGTTTTTAAATGAATGATGATCATGCTCAAAGTTTCATTGGCCTGTTTTATATACATCTAACTGAATGTTAATGATTTATAGAATTATGTATTGAAGAAATCAAATAAAGATTACTGAAAAAAAAAAAATAAATTGCACACAAGTCCATAAAGACCATCATCAAGTCATCATTAGTTGTCAATACATTCACATCTTGTTACCATTCCACTTTTCATTATATTTTTTCCATGTACCACTGCTAGTCAAAAGATGAGGCACTTTCAAGTCATAAACAATGCCATTGGTTCTGATCATATCCTGCAAAGATGAGATATATTTTTCTTTTGATGGTGCTATGCAGCCCTACTCATCAATGATTGAATATTTCTGTGAACTCACCAAGACTTTGTCGTATCCAATCTCCTCCCTAAGGAGCTGTGCCCTGCGGATGTCATCATTAATGTCTGCTCCAATCTTCATTTTGAACCACGTCCATCCCTCACTGAGAGCAGCTCGACATCTCTGCATGAAGGAGGAAGACAGGCTAGAATGGATTCCTTGCTGAATGCTTATTCATAGCACTCAATCAGTGCAGACCTGGAACAAAGTAGCTATGTTAGCCTTCATTCCAGGAGCACCAGTTTTCTAAAATCATATGATTAATTTGTACATCTTTCGTTCAAATCAAACATACAGTGGCTGTGAAGAAAACATTAACTTGATTGTTTGTCTGTGACTAGCTCTTTTTCATGACCTTGAGGCTTCAGTTTTCTAAGACTGGTACCACAGGGCCCTGTATCAAAAGTAATGGCAGCTGATTTTGATTATAAACCTCAAAATTACCCACTATGCAAAATAATTATGGAACAAACCTTCACTGGGGTAAAGACAATTTTTGTATGATACAAGCCATAGAGATGTAAAATATTGCTACGGGTTACAGATACTGATAGAATGATGATGTCCTTTAGACCAAATTTTGAGCTCATCATGGGTGACTTTGTTGGAAAAGCAAATCATTTTCTTTCTTTTTTATGACAAACCTGAGGGGAAGTTCACCACATAATATCAACCATGTGCTAAGGCAAGGCGTCATCCAACTCCCTTTTTCCAGATATGTTTTTGTTTTCTTTCTCTTTATCAGTCCAGCAAATGCATCAAGTATGATACACTGGTAAGTTTCATTAAATTATGTGAATATAAGATACTTAGAATTATTATATATGACAAATATACAGGAGATGAATGAATAGCATATCATTGAGTGTTTGTCCTAAGAGATATATTTCCTTTTATAAAATGTTGAAGTACTTATTCCCGTACTGTACACAGAACATGTGTGGGGAATAAGAAATGAGATTGATGTTGGGTATAAAGATAAGAGTTTATCAAAAGTGACATCTACACGAGCTATCCAAAATTTACATACTCATTGAGATCTGGAGACAAATCATCATTCTACCAAGTTTTTATCAACCTTTTCTATGTTTCTCTACCTGTCGCAGAGTCTCATCTGAGTAGCCGAGCCAGGCAGTGGATGTAGTGTATGCTGGGAAGCCATTTTTGATCAATTCTGCTTCTGTTGGAATCAAAATTGAAAAGGGAATTTGATCAAGCAGTTGCACTATGATGTACACTGTAGAGAAGAAGAGTAAAATCTTAAGAGTTCAATGGTAAAAATTGACTGAAATCGGAGGAAAAATAAGGAAGTTATAACATTATGAAGTTTTGCTAATTTCTGCAAAATAGTTCTTGTATAGTGGATATCAATATGCAAATGAGTGAGCTAACCATGTCATAACCTCACAATTTCTTATTGATCATGTACAAAAAAAAATGATGAAAATGCAATGTTTCTGACATTGAAGTCTGAAACATGATGTTATTCCTGGCTAAATAACTTCAGAATAGTGATCAGTTAGATATACAAGGATTTGAGCCTCGGGCGTATGGCATCTGACTAAAAAACTGGACATTTCAAAATCTTATGTACAAACTATATCGCAAGTTGCGAGGGAATGACATGCTCACTTTACCGTTTGCATATTTACATTGACCGTTCAGGAAATGTTTCCTGAAAAATTAATGAAACTTCAAAGTGTCATAACTTCCCAATTTTTCCCAATGAATCAAAATCTTACACTTGAACTCATAATATTTTACTCTTTCCTATCAGACTAACTTATATTTGGACTGGATTTCCTCTTTAACAACACAGTTTACAATGTACTGGTAGTGTAGGATTAAAAAAATAATAATAATGATAATAACAATGCAAGTGATTTAGGTAGGTATTGCTTCTACACAGCATGTGCAAATATATCACAAATTTCATAAACCCTGAATAAAGGTTATCAAAGGTTACTATGTTTGGTGGTCTGCCATGAGTCCTTGAAAACACTTTTGTGCTTGGTGTAATAGCAAGTGGCCATCATCAATGATAGACCCAACCCACTGCCAACTAAATGCACTTAAAATGCACTTAAACACATCATAATCATGTCTACAACAAGAGAAAATCAAGGGGTATACACCATACCTCTCTCCCCTTTGGTGGCTTCATTAGCTCTCAAGATCTCTATAGCCTCCTCCTTGGTCAAGGCATCAGTTCTGAGTGGAGAAAAAAACACATCAAACATCAGTCTGACCTCATTTGAATATTCATCATCTACCCAAACAACTCTCCCTATAAAACTAACTTTTGAATACATAGGATTGCGGTCAACTAAAATAGTCCATGTGAAATCATAAGTACAAAACAAAAGCAGGCACTCTGTCTCTTTAGGCACATTTCACTACAAACACAAAACATATACATGTAATTGACATTTTGATATCATGATTCAAGGCAGGTAAAATTATTCATATCAATTTATAGCGGCTTACATGACCAAATTAATAGTGTTTTTTAACTCAAGTACTTAATTAGCAGTCGTTTGAAAATTTATTGACACTAAACTGACAAAGATTTCGGGATCAAACCTGAAATTTACATCTTCCTTTCTTTGTTTTATTTTCTTTTGGCATTAGTTAGGAATATTCTACTTTTGATTGTACAGTGCATGCATACTTGCCTTAATTCATTTGCCATGCCTGTTTTAAAATGTAACTGTATCTATTATCAGAAACTTGAATTTTTTTTTTTTGGGGGGGGGTGGGGGGTGGGAGTGAAGACATTACCATGTCTGCTAAAATAGATCAGCATCAAAACATGTAATCACATCAACAATATCATTAAACTGTCATTTGCTTCTTATTGTAATTATACACAAATTGAAGGAAGTCTACAATGCTAAATGGCTTCCTAAGCAGGTAATGCCTCCTTCCTTTGATTGTCCAACAATTTCATCCACTCAGTAACTTCACCTACATGTATCTAAAGTCTATCACGCTGACAAGTTGCTCAGGTGTCTACAGGGAGAAGAAGTAAAGAAATACATGAAGATTAATCTCCAAGTATCAGATTTCAATCAGATGAATACATGATGTAATGCTCCTTACAATGTATGGTGTATGCTTTCTAAACTGAGGCTTGCCCATTGTTTAAAAAAAAAATGTAGACACTACAAACATAAAGGAGCAATATTCACTTCATGCCAATGCTGACAGTATTCATTCATACACATAGAAAGTTGAATTTTGAGAAAATGAACTCAACTCATTGGAAAATAGTAGTCAATCTAATTCTATGTGATTTCCAGATCAGAGAAATTTCTCTCACAAATATTCATACAAGATGTCCATTAAAAGGGTGAGTTTGTCGCTGAATTACATGGAAGCTGTGCTTCAAGAATTAAATCGTGGTTTTAAAAAATATATATATATATGATTTTGATCAATCCCCTTTCACCTTTCTGTCACAGTGATATCACAGAAGTTGGTCAAGAAATACTTTTAATCACTATAAAAAAAAAAAACATATGACTAAAAATAAGACTATAACTTTAATCTAAAAGCATAAGCATTTCCTTCTGCATACTAGTAGTTCTGCAGTTATTAATAGTCCTATTCTTGGTTGGAATAAATAATCATTTGACATTATCATCACTTGATATTTGGAAGCTGATCAAAGTTTTTGCTGCACTTTTGGTTAATGAATTCGAGGGTGGTGGGTATTACTCTAAATCCTACAATGTACACCATACTTACCATGTCAACCAGAAGTTTCCACAATGGCTGTTAAAAAGAAATGAATTGAGATCAAGATGTTACGATATGATTTAGAACTTGATTTATGTTTTCAGTTAGCATTTTGTATCAAAGTTCCAGTCTTCATGCTTCGGAAACACCTTTTATCTTATAAATTTAAAATCAAACTTTTACTTAAAATCCATTGGCAGCCTTAAACATTACACCTTAACACTTTATGTGCCAAGTTCTTGGGCCAACTCAGTCAATGGAGAGCCAAGTTCGCACATTCTGCTCAAAACGCACAAACCTGCCCAAACTGATCGATAAATTGCCAAATACCACCATACAATGAAAGTGTTTCTCATGATTCCATTCCTGTCACATGTAACTTGCATCTTATGTGGTGATTGACTATCAAGCATTGTAACCTACTGGATTTTTTAGTAAATTCTAAGTTTCTGTCACTGTTAATTGTGCAAATGTCATGCCTCTATAAGTAGCTACTGGTCATTTGAAAGAAAATCAATCATAGATTTGTCATACAATTTAACTGAAAGCAAAGCTTGGCATTTTCTCTACAACTTTGTTCATTACATGTCCAGGGTAACAAAAATCTATAAAAATTTACAGAGATTTGATAAACAGAATGTTTCCCCTATGGCCTAAACATGACTATGTTGCTGTCTCAGAATAATGTGGTGCACAGGAGGCTTACACCATGGCACATAAAGATTTAAACCATGACTGGAGGACACACCTGAAGATGATGAAGTTAGCAGGACAGGTTTAAACTAGAAATGTCGCTATGGCGACTGGTATGCCTCCGCCATAATGCATGATTCTCCTAGTAGGTCTATAGTACATGTGGACAATGTGTAATTACATTTTCACAAAATTGGCAAAATGTTAAAATGACATGTTTGTCACAAATGTATTGAATGTTTACCTTCCTTGACCTAGATGTTTATTGGATGAATAGGAGAGCATGTATTTGGGGATTTAAGAACTTTAACTTGACTTTGACCATTTCATAAGTTTATGCACTGAGTAATTTTCAAGGTATGGAGAAAAAGCGCAATTTCTGTATTGAACAGTAAATTGTTATCATTTTCATCTGGCCTTTGATTTATAAGAGAATCACTGTCAGGCAGAACATGTACATAAATTCAGCATGTTCTAAGTTTCAAGATAACTTGAGCCACTTCCGAGATATGGAGAAAGAATTAAGTTCAGCACTTTCACTTGATCTTTGACCTTTTGACCTTTGACCTTCTTGGCAAAAAAAAATCCCAGAGAATCTCTATTGGGTTATACATGCATACATCAAGTTTTTAAAAAAAAAAGCCCTGCTGGCATTGCATTATAAACATAAGGAAAATAGTAAAATTTTGAAGTATTGCCCTTGACCTTTGACCCCTGACCTTTGACCCCATGAACCCTAAATTCCCTAGATAACCACTGCCAGTCAGTAGATGCATATATATACTATGTTCCATGAAGATACCTTGAACAATTTCCAAGATACAGAGAAAAAAGTGAAAATTTAACATTTTATTTGACCTTTTGACCTTTGACCTTTTGACCTCATGACCCCAAACTTTCACCAGAGAATCTTAATTGGGTAGTACATGTATACACTAAGTTTCCAGAAAATATCTTCAGGCATTGCATAGATATGGGGGAAATAGTAAAATTTTAAGCATTTGACCTTGACCTTTTGACCTTTGACCTTGAGCATGTGCACCCAAAAGTTGATAGGCACAACTTCACCCCCTAATACACATACATGCCAAGTTTCATTAGGATACCTCAAAAGATTTTGGTAGTTACCCTGTCCACAAAATTCATTACGGACGGACGGAAGGACGGACGGACGGACGGAAGGACGGACGGACGGACGGACGGACGGACGGACGGACGGACGGACGGACGGACGGACAACCCGAAAACATAATGCCTCCGGCACCACTTCGTGGCGGAGGCATAAAAAAAAGATACCATGTAAATTACATCGATGATAACAAACAGAGTGATGTGCCACGGCTTGTAATTCAAAAAGCTCCTGAAAGGAACCAGGGGAGCCTGATGTTTTTGAAGAGTTGAATAGATGGATGGTCCTTATTCTGTATATCTCAGATCAGCCTTATATTTCCATAGTATCTGCTTAGTTTCATGGCGGCTTGCCCCTGAGCTAAGTTAGGCAACTCACTTAGATGTCTGAACACAACAGTCTTTTTATGCACTGATCAATAGTTTGTTTGGGATGTCTGTGCTACTGTGCTACTCAGTTAAAGAATGCATGCCAAGAGATCTGGCAGTGGATGAACAACAGGAAAAGAAGGATTGATAGGGTATCTTGGCAACAATTTTGAGTCGAATTTGGCATATAAATAAGTTTACTCTTTCACTGTGATATGTACCATCACTGTATGCATGAATAAAGATTAAACATATTCCACACCTCTGGCACCAGCTCATGGATGGCAAAAAGATTGGCTCTGATGCCATTTTGTTTTTCTAATTTATCAAAAACATACCTTTCCTTCTCTCTTGGCCCAGAGGTCCCAGAGAGCATTCATCATGGCCGCTGTAGCAAGATGGATGACGCCTTTCTCTGGACCAATCTGAATGGGGGGAAAAAAAGCACACAGAAGAAATTGAATACCTGATCGTGCTGGATGTTCTCAAGCTCCAGCCAGAATTGTCGTATCTCTCTGATACCTTGGGTTGGTAATTTGTACACCTTTTCACTATCTACATGACTCTAGCCCATTGAGGACAAACTGATTTTGCTGTAATACACAATTCCTATACTCGTTAACCCGTTGAAAACGAGTCCTGTGTATACTCAGGCATGTGTCTATGGAAAATGTGTATTGTAGCAAAATCAGTCCATCCTCAACTGGTTAATGTTCAAGATAAATTTGTTACTGACTTATCAACAGCTGTCTATCTGGTTGCTGTTTTTATCAAACTTTTTAAAGCCATTTGTTTACACTAATATTCAGTTGCATCACTCTATTGTGCAGAGAGAAATAAAGGTTCTGTATACCTTTGGGAGCAGTGATTTATCACATTTGATGCATAGTGTATGTGTAGATTAGTTGTATTACAAAACATCCTACCATATACAATTTTTGCAATAAAGCCAAAAATATAAGGAGATATCACTATTTTTCTCAATAAACCATAATTGTAGATGGTTTAGTCTGGAAACATTTTCATTATAACTACAATTGTATTGTTCACATTCTGTACATTTAACAATACTTAAAACATTGATTATACTGGTTCAAATATTTACAGTGGTTATTTCTATCCCTAACTCACATTTTAGAACTATTTTGAAGCACGAATGCTGGTTTTTTGTTTTTGCTGCAAATGGTAAATCATGCCTTTAATCAGCTGCTCAATTTGCAAACATCTGCATATTATAGATTGCTATGTGACTAAATTAACTTGTATGATATAAATTTTTTACTTTGAGGGAATATACTTTTAGAACATTACATGGCTTTTATCAAACCTGTTGAAGACTAATCCTGAGTGCACTCGGACACATGTCTATGGACAAACATGTGGTACAACAAAATCAGCTTGTCCTCAATGGGTTATAGTGAGAAGCTACAAAATGTTAGAAATGGTCATGGGTTTTGATCTGGATCATGAATTTAAATGCTAATTCCTCGGTACAGAAAAAAAAAAGGATCATTCCCATTCAGTGATCTCACTCACACCTCCTTGGGAGTGGATGTGAAGTGCTCAATGGTAATGTGTTACAAAATCATCTGTTTTTGCTTAAGACATTTTTTTTTTCATTCTGCTACAAAGACTTTCTTTTCAGTATACAAATATGGTGGATATTTTTGGATGATTCTTAATAATCAGTCACTTACCCATCTGAGTTGGGATTCGCTTGTCAGCTTCCGCCAAAATGAAGCAAAATCTCCAAAGATCTCCGATAAGTTGACGCCAACAACAAACGGAACCAGAGCATTTACCCCTGCCACGACTTCAAAGGCAATAAACGATCATGGCCAGTATTAGAATATTTCACAAGAGTATCAGAAATTGCTCAAATATTGACAGCATTGCACTGTGAGTAGGGAGGTGAAAGAATTCTCCTAGCACCTCTCTTTGCTATTAATGGATTAACAATAAATCAAACACGAGATGAATTTTACTGAAAGGAACACACTCTCTTTTGAGAACATTGATAAGGATTACTGGAGAAATTATTTATGTTCCCCATCCCAACATAGATTCATAAACCCAACCAAGAAATGTTTTACTACTAAAAGACACATCCTATCTTAGATTCCTTATACTCCAGCACAATTCCCTGCATTAGATCCTCTGACATATGATTCACTCTGACACCCCCCCCCCCTTCTTCCCAACCAATAAAGAACAAAACTTATGGTGAAAGAGCCTTCTCTCCAACAGTCACCACACTCTTGAATTCTTTCCCCACCACTGTTCATGTACATAAATGTGTACCACAAGTCTGAATGAGAAAAGAAACAAACAAACAAACAAACAAAAAATGCTACAGCATCACTTATTTTCCAGTCATATTTAAAAACTGCTATTGGTACATAATTTGGTATTTCTGTATGAGCATCTGTTTCTATATGCAGTGTAATCTGAGCTCTTCCAGGTAAAATATGCACTTGATATCACGAGCACTAAGTATCTAAATGTTATTGTTGCCATCATTATCATCATCAGAATCAGAATCTAACTTCAGATTTGCAATCTAACTTCACAGTTTTGCAATCTAATTACTTTTGCGCATACAAGGTGAATGGCTCATTAGCATGATGGTTGCTACCTACCAACTTCTGTGCCCCTCCCAATGGTGAATGTGGGTCCGTGCCCCTCGAGGCCATCACCAGCATCTGTCTTGATGATGACGTAGGCACAGGAGTAGTCTGGATCTGTGTGCTAATAGACATTTTCAAACATTGGCTTATCATCATTATTTATTTGGCATTTCAACATAAACTACAAACACAAAATCATATAAAGATGTGGTGATTCTACGTGCATATCGCTGGTTGCCACGGCCGGAGTAAAAGACAAACTTTATAACCTGTTGAGGACGGACTGATTTTGCTATAACACGCATTTCCCATAGACACTTGCCCAAGTATACTTGAGACTCGTCCTCAACAGGTTAAAAGACAAACTCACCAAGGCTCGGGGCCTTCCTCCACAACCAGTGCATGCAACCAGAATCAGCTATATCAATGTAACACAGTTACAAACAATATCAAATAATACATTATTACACAAAAATATGCACTGAATTCAGATTTGTTTTGTTTCCTGGTTTTCCTGGAATTCTTGTGAGATTACTGACCACACCCACCCCCCCAACAAATAACACACAACAAAAGCACACAACAACAAAAGAAAGAAGCATAAATCTATAAAACAATCAAAACATTTCCTGTACATGTAGGACAAAGGCAGTGTTCCAGAATGGCAAAGCTACATTGATGCACCCTTTCCGGTAAGGACCAGTCCTTCAAGATCCTAGTGCTGATTAGGGATGATTCCCTTTACATTACTAGGAGGATAGCTAAACATGTCAGATCATTTTTTTTTTTTCATCGATGATTCTCCTTCAGGACTATTTTGACACACAATAATTTCTTCAAGTGCAGCTGTCACTTGCAATTTTTCTTGATTTTCTACTTTCCAAAGTACATTGATTATATTCAAATAAGTACCCGGTAAATAGGAAGTGTCTATTGGCATTGCTGGTTGAGTAAAAGGTGGCTCCTGTCTATAGAGGTGGAGGTGGTGACGCCCACCTCATTACAGCCTTACAGACCTGTACTAGTAGAATTGACTGAGAGTTGAACAGCTAATTACAAAGCATTCTCTTTGTACATTGTACATGTAGTGATTGCAAAGGTCTAAAAAGGACGAAGTATGTGAGGGTGTAAATTTATGTGTATTAAACTGCGTAAATAATCATTTTGATCAGATTTTTTTTTTTTAAATTAGATTTACCAGCTGTTTGATTTGTAATGCCTCTACAGGAATCTAGACTAAGTGCTTAATATGTCGATGCATTTGTTTTGTATTTTCTAATATTGATAATAGACCAAGAAATCTACAGATCTAGAGCAGAGCAGCCTAGATCTATCTAGAGTTAGGTGTGCTGGCAGCATGTGTTTCGCCATGCCCATTAAACCATTCATGGCACATCGATATCTGATAGAAATAGGTGAGTAGGTCAAACTTGTCTTGTGATCACACTGTAAACAAGACAGGCGTAATTATGACCAAGAGTGCAATTGTGACAATTCAGGGACTAGAGGATACTTTTATAAATCGCGTTGTCATTTTCATATGAGCACTCCAGGGTCTGTTTGCTTTTGGCAATTTAGGATAAAATTCTAATCGCAAACATTTTGGTTTCCAAAAGTACCAAACTCAAAATTCAGTACATGGGACTACACAAATATATATTTCAGACTTAGCAGCTCCCGTGCTGAGCCGCAAGCTCTATCTTGGTGTCAACAGATAAATATTTGCCACGTAGTGTCGTAGGCCTAGACTTCAATTATACAATCCTACCATGGCATCAGATATATCTTCGAGAGAGGTAGGAAATCGGATGTCCTTGACGTCTACCTCCACAATTTTAGCGTTGGACATGGTGGTGGGACTTGTTCTCGACTCCTCTTGAAGCTTACAAATGTGCCCAGTCGACAGGCGCGCCCCAATTCCTATATGTCCTCTACTGTTTACATTCCACAACGGTCCCTGGGAAAATGCGCGATACCGCCCCCTTGACAATAGTCTGCTGCATGCCGTCTTGGTTCCTAAATTAATTTTTACATCAGGGCAATCTTGTTCTTTACTTTTATCTCACATGCTTCATTTGTTTTTCTTTTCTTTTTTTCAGGAGGCATTTAAAAAGTCTAAAGAAATTCTAATGAATCAGCCCAAGCTGTACACAAACAAGTACATCATGAGTTAGCATGGGTTGAATAATTGTATTGCAACTATACATTGTACCCTAGATGTGATGTCGTGATGGCGTAAATATTCAACAGTGTGAAAATAAATACTCTTGATGATAAACCCCTAAAACCCAAACAAACAACAAAAAAACCCTTGACAATCAATTAGTGGATCTCTGATTCTAACTGGTTAATTGCCATGCACAGTTATTCTAAACTAACTGATTGATTGCCTATGATCCACATTCATTTATGTCTGTCTATGATTATTATTGCTTCTCCACTCATGTTTCAAGGGGAAAAGTGAAAATGTGCCACCCACTGACAAAATTATTCACATAAAATTATGTGTGACCATGGACGACTCAATGTCAACATTTTTTAAGATATAAGTTTACCATTTGATTCTTTTATGAACCCATTTTACAAAGCATTGAGATGTATGCATGTATGATGTATTTATAGACCAAGAAATATAGTACAGATCTAGAGGCTTGCAGCCAAGATCTATCTAGAGTTAGGGGCACTGCCACTGCTGGCATGTGTTTGGCCATGCCCATTAAACCATTCATCACATGTCGATATCAGATAGAACTAGGTCTGTAGGTGAGCAGGCCCTAGGTCAAAATTTTCTTGTGATCATACCATAAAACTTTAGGTTACAAAAAGGCGTAATTAGACCCTACTCCAATGCAAAATGCAAAATATACCCCTTTTATACTGCCCACGACTTTCAGCTTGCTTCTGAAGCGAGCTAGCTTTAGCTCGGGCTAAGTCGTTTTATACTGCCATTCTCGACCACCCAAGGTTACGTGCAAGACCAGACCTATCGGCCTCCCCCCCCCCCCCCCCCCCATCAGCCTGCTGTCCTTCCCACCATTGCGCAAATTTAGTGACAGTTTTCATGCTTATACTTACGAGTACGAATTCAGTTCCGTTGTTATACGTTACTCGCGAAATTCAACCATTTATCAGCATATATGTATATACAATGTATGCATATATATATATATATATATATATATATATATATATATATATACACACACATATATATATATTACATATATATAGGTTGTCCATGTGTTGGCAAGATAATAAGATAAAAAACAAAACTGTAACAAAGTTCAAGCTGTATTCACCAACGATTTATTTCTGCACACAAGTGTTGAGAAAGAGGGGTGCACGTCACACGACCGACACCCACGAGTCATACAGCCCACAAGTTATACAGCTCACAAGTCATACAGCCCACGAGTCATACAGTCCACAAGTCATACAGCCCACCAGTTATACAGCCCACGAGTTCGTCACTGTGTAAATAAAGCCCACGAGTTGGACGTCAAGTAACATAAGCCCAGGAGTTATGCGGCTCACGAGACCGACACTACGCACATATGGCTCATGAGACCGACACCAAGCGAACAAAGCCCACGAGACCGACACTACACTTAAAAGGCCCACGAGACTGACGCTACGCATACAAGGCTCACGAGACCGACATTATGCAAAAGAGGTTCACGAGACCGACACTAAGCAAAGAAGGCCCACGAGACCGACAGGATGAACAGCGCCACCTATAGACCAATAAATTGTATAGGGTGTCCTGATAATGGCATAAGGAAGATATGAGAGATGGAAAAGAAGAGTTGCCAGGGTGTTACCCCATCAGTTGCCCCCACCCCCGAAATGATCAAGATCTTTAATTGAGTTTGCGTGGGTGTGTGTTTGTGAAAAAAAATGAAAAAAATTCAGTAAAAGTGTGCAACAGATCTTTCCACATTAACTTAAAGATTCCAAGACACCCTCGTTTGCTAGTTAACCCTTTGACATCTTTTATATATTCCTACCCCCCCCCCCCCAAAAAAAAAAAAGAGAGAGAGAGAGAGAGAGAGAGAGAGATCTGCCTTCGCTGATTGTTATTATATTCTATTGGGATCATTGAGAGGCATTTTATAGAGTGAAAATCGGCATGATTCGAGTAGGCTTATGGGTTGAATAGAGAAAAAAAGGCCTTGTAAGAAAAATTGTTAGTGCAATTCCATCTAAACTGCATGAACAAAGTGGCTACCAAAATCATTACGTTTTTCTTCTTGCAGGCGGTTGCTTGTGGAAAACTCGGTACAGAACTGGCAAATTAACATCACTTAAATTACATGATGAGAAGGTGAGGCTGCAGACAAGAATTTAATACATTTTTTAAAAAGTTTTTAAAAGTTTTTAAAGTGAAAGTATGCACTTCTCGTCTGGCAAATGGTTGCAAAAAAATGAAATAGTCCGCTATCTGGTCAACATACGATGACTGGGGATAACAGTTGAATAGAATATTCATACAAAAAATAGTCGAGATAAGAGAATAAAGCGGGAACGAAAGATTTGAAAGGGAGCCTTTTTTAACGAGTAAAAGGGAAAAAGTGTGGTTGCTTGCGTTGAAAAGTTTGGGGTTATTTTTTCATTACCTTTTCTTCTTTTGTAAATACAGTTAACAGACACTATACCCGGTCTTGTCTAGTCTTCCAGAGACTCCGTATAAAAAAATAAATTGATGATGTATACGGTAATGACAGTTTTTGCCAGTCAAATTATATAGCAAGCGATTTTTCTTCTTCTTTTATCATGATTGGTTCCTCATAGAGCCCTCAACAAGAAATTCATTACTCACAAAAAGCATTTTAGGGAAGACATTCAATTTGCCTTTTATTCAAAATTCTTCATATTTTTTTTCGGCTATCCGTATGTGTACCTGCCTATACAGCACATTTCTTCATTGTTCAAAATAATAATGATGCCTATCAATCTTTCAATGTTCTCTGATCTAAATCAAAGGTTCGCCTCAGTACAAAGATACATGTATTTTTATGTGCTTATTTGTAATTTTAAGTTCTTTATGAAATAGAAATTGTACCTTCACCATCCCTTCTTTATCTTTTGAGGAGGTAGAGGAATTCATCCCCGATGCCATCCCTTTCCCTTTCCGCAAAACACAAGTACTTAAAGAAAAACAAACAAACAAACAAACACTGCCATCCCTGTCCCTTTTCGCCAAAAATAAAATTTAATACACTTACTAGGGGAATAATGAAATTATTTCGACATTCAGATCAATCAACTAGAAAAAAATTTTCCAGCAGAGAAATAAAGTTTACAAGGAATTATATTTCACAAAATGGTCAATGTTGCATTGCACTCCTGCTTTACATGATCTGGATAGGGGGTAGTCACTTGCGAGGGTGTTGATTTAGTATAAATTAAACAAAATAACATAATCGTCTATTAAGGTAGCATTAGGGATTCGGAAAAAACAAGATGTATCCATGAAAACAGCTATTGTATTTCACGAAAAATGTACTGTTTGGAGGAGAATAACACAAGCCACAAATTGAGGTGAATCCCTGCGACATAAAACATTTTAATCAGTTGATTTACATGTAACATTATAGTTACAGAGAAAATTACAAATAGATCTTACTCCAAAACGTCTAAGCAGGAGGGTAGGATATCTAATATAGCCTAAGTAACTGGTAAATCGAGAAAGAGAAGAGGTAAAAAGTACATCCTGTCCATCTTCCAGCTAAAAACTGGGAAAGCTTATTAAAAATAGCACGACAGCATTATCAAAGCTCTAAAATTAATCCATACATCGTTCTTGTCTTTTTTTTATCACTTCATTTGTGTTTTTTGTCTTCTTTTTTTTTTTTTGGGGGGGGGGGGGGGCATGAAGAATACAATTCTATTTTTCTAATTGATAACAATGTCGCTCCCTGACAGACCTGCCCCCTAGAAGTATGTAGAAATACATATTTGATGTCGTTCATGTAGGTGGTTACCATCTTTCACTTGACGAAGTTGCACCCGCCAGTATGTTATTTTTCCGTTCATGGAACACCCTGTACAGGTAAATGACATGTAGTTGGCGCTGTTTATCCTGTCGGTCTCGTGGACCTTTTTTGCCTACTGTCAGTCTCGTGGGCTTTCTTTGCTTAGTGTCGGTCTCGTGAGCCTTTTTTGCTTAGTGTCGGTCTCGTGGGCCTTCTTTGCCTACTGTCGGTCTCGTGGGTTTTCTATGCTTAGTGTCGGTCTCGTGAGCCTTTATTGCTTAGTGTCGGTCTCGTGGGCTGTGTCTGCTTAGTGTGGGTCTCATGAGCCTTTTGTGTGTAGTGTCGAACTCGTGGGCTGTATGACTCCCGAGCCGTAAAACTCGTGGGCTGTATGACTCATGAACCTATTATTGCTGTCGGTCTCATGGACCGTATGACTCGTGGGTGTCAGTCTCGTGGGATGACCCCGAGAAAGAGCGAGTCACTCAAAAATTTGTGTGCACAAATAAACAGTTGGTGAATATAGCATGAACCTTGTTCTAGTTTTGTTTTTTTATCTATCTACATGTAATACGCACTGCGCCAGTCTATCTTTTTTTTTCTCAAGACCTAAATCATGTCGTTTGCTAGTTCAAAGAGTTCACTGATCCACCCCCCCCCCCCCCCCCCTCCTAGAGCGGACTAACTTTAGCTCGGGCTAATTATTTTTCGACCTTTTATACTGAGAGTTAGCTTGCTTCAGGTCCGCACCTGAAGCGAGCTAACGCCCAGTTAAATTCAAGGGGTATCTAACGCCCTGTAAAGGGTTAGTAGACTCTCATAAGCAGAAGCGGATCTAGAGGGGGGGTTGGGGGGGTTGCAACCCCCCCCCCCAAAAAAAAAAAAAAAAAAAAAAAAAAAAAAAAAAAATCCGGGGACCATTTTTTTTTAAATCTTATCTTTTTTTTTTAAACTTGTAATTTTTAATTTGGCAATGACCTCTATACCAAAAATAGTGGTGTTTTAGATGCAAGAAAACGCCATTTTCACACACAGATTTTCAAAAATTCTCCCTACTGTGGGAGGGGGGACACCCCCTTCCCACACCTCCCCCCCCCCCCCCCCCCCCCCCCCCCCCCTTTATAAAAAGCTAGATCCACCCCTGGTAAGTGTGACGATAAAGAGTGGGATTGTGTTAATTCAGGGACTATAGGATACTTTCATAAATCGCATTGTCATTTTCATATGTGCACTCCAGGGTCTGTTTGCTTTTGGTAATTTAAAGATAAAATTCTAATCGCAAACGTTATCGTTTCCAAAAGTGACACACTCATACTTCAGTACATGGCAGTACATGGGACTACACAAACAAATATTTCAGACTTAGTAGCTCCCATGCCAAGCCGCAAGCTCTATCTTGGTGTCAAACGATAAATATTTGAGGCCTAGACTTCAATCATACAATCCTACCATGGCATCAGATCCATGATCTTCGAGAGAGGTAGGAAATCGGATGTCCTTGACGTCTACCTCCACAATTTTAGCGTTGGACATGGTGGTGGGACTTGTTCTTGACTCCTCTCTATTAAAGCTGTACAAACGGGTGCCCACTGCATGCACTGCATGCGATGCCCAGGCACTAGGCACAGGCGCGGCGCAGGTGTACCCCTACATCCCATCGACTCCCACACCGGTCCCTGGGAAAACGCCCCCTTGAAAGTAGTCTGCTGCATGCCGTGTTGTATCTCAGCTGCTCAGCGCAATCTTGTTCTTTACTTTTAGTATGGATCTATACTTCATATATATATATATATATATATATACATTTTTTTTTTTTTTTTTTTTGGTAAGGAGGCGTTTAAAAAGTAAAAAAACACAAACAAGTAGACCTGCATCATGAGTAGGTATTTGTTAGATGATTGTCTTGGGATGACTATTATTCAACTCTATAAAATACTCTGAATTATAAACCCCTAAAACCCGAACCAACAACAAAACCCTTGAAAATCAATTAGGGGATTTCTAAATCTGTGTTAACCTATTGCTTAATTGCCGTGCATATACGAACTGATTATCTATTACTTATAACTGATCACTGATTACCACATTCTTATGATTATTATTGCTTCTCCACTCATGTGGGGGGGGGGGGTGAAATGCACTTGTGCCACCCGCTGACAAAATCATTCATGTAAAATTATATGTGACCATGGATCAATCAGTGTTTGCTGACACATGCTTTGAAATATAAGTTCACCATTTTATTATTTTTGAATCCATCAAAGCATTGTGATGTATGGATGTATTTTCGTGAATTTTTTTGAACTTGAGGCACTCATTAACTCAGGAAGCTGTCAAAACTCCCCTCGGCTGGACCTCTCATGGGTTTGAAATGGAATTTCATGGATCATCATCTCATTTGAGTTGATCTTGGTTGTCACTAGTGGTGCCACTGTTTCATTAAAAAAAAAAATTGTTAAACTTTTGAATTCTACAACTTTCTTGTTATAGGTCTGATGCTGAGAAATCTCTACCTCTGTTGGTTTAATTTTGCTTTTTATGCAGTGACCCAACTTTGATGTGATGTGGAATCATATTTTAACAGAATACCCCCCCCCCCCCCCCCAAAAAAAAATAGTAACATTATATATATATATATAATTATATATATATATATATATATATATATATATATATACACTCAGTAAAAAAAAGTAAACACTTTTTCGAGTTCATATTTTTCAAAGCAGATTTTGATGAAAATCAATGTATTATATACCATATTACAGCTAATCTAATTGGCTATCAAACTAATGGGTAAATATAAAAGAAACCTTTACGCATGAGTGAACACATTTGTTTTTGTGTAAAAAAAAGCACAAAAGTGAAAAAAATTGCGAAAAATGACATGTTGTTTTTCATTTGGAAGATACCAATGATAACAAATGAAACAGTGTAACACAATGAGAGACATGAATGAAATAGCGAAAATATGTTTTCGATCTCTTTATTTCTTTATAGCCTAAAACAAAAGCAAACTTGGAAACTAAAAGGGGAAATAAAAATACTCTGTCAACTCAAACGTCAAATGACATACAGAGCAAGGGAAAAGGATGATTAGATAAACAGAATATCTTTTTATTTCATTACTCTAATTTAGTAATTTAAGAATTCATCAGACAAATTCAAGAGTCAAATATCATTTACAATTGTTTAATATGAGAAATCACTTCAAATCTCTACCATTTTTGCTTTTATTGCTTCTTCTTCTCTCATTTTTTTTTAATCTGGATTTGACAGAAGATTCTTCATTTTCCTCCATATTTTTTAGCCTTTATTGAGTTTTGGCTTCAAAGATTTATAGAGGTCAAAGATTCATTGTTGCAACTTAATTCATGTTTTTTCAATGTGTTAACTTTGTCTTTTTCCCCTTATTGTTACATGGAAAAGCACTTATGAATAGCACGCATGAATAAGAACTTGCTATTTTTTGCAATTTTTACATTTGTGCTTTTGAAAAGAAAAACGAAGGTGTTCACTCATGCGTAAAATTTACATATATATTGACATACCAGGTTGATAGCCAATTGAATTACCTTTCATATGTTATATAATACATTACCGTTTAGGTTAACATTCAATTATGAATATAAACTTGAAAAAGTGTTTACTTTCTTTTTTAGCTGAGGGTATATATATATATATATATATATATATATATATATATATATATATAACGAAGAATAAACCGGTAATGCAATATTTCGCCAATATAGAGTTTATTATGCAACTCAAATTTTCGGTGGCTTCCATCCACCTTCTTCAGGAGTCTCGACGCGGAAAAACCAACATATATATATATATATATATATATATATATATATATATATATATATATATATATATATATATATATATACATATTCACATAGGTAGGTAGGTAGATAGATACATACATACATACATACATTGTACATACACAGTATATACATACATAGGCGTACCTGTGCTTAGGCGTCTTGTCCGCTACCGGCGGTTTCATGCTGTGGCGATCTTCAGGCAGACTGACTTTCAAAGTGATGTGCTTCTGTGTTTATGTGGCCCAGTGGATCCTCAACAAACTATATTCCAGACGGATATATCTTATACCCAACGGATACTATATATTGTGTTATATATATTGCATATATTGTGAGTGGACGTATACTGACATTTTAATGTCAAAGCAAAGCACAGACTCTGAACTGTTGCATGCCATGCGTACTGATCTTAACTGATCGTAGTTTCTGATCTTTTCAAGTTTGTTGGTTTGTTGACGACCAGGTATAGAAGTAAATTTTCTAGTGTGTTCTCGTGCATGTAAATTCAGTCTTGGTTGCAAAATTTGATCTTCATCATCAAGTTAAATCATTATGTCGTCAGACCATAACAATCACTATGACAATCATTTTCATCACGATGAAGACGTGATTTATATTCTCACTCTCAAGCTCGTCATTCCAATTCCTCATGACAATATGCAGTGCAGAATACATGAATACAATGTATAATGATAATCGTTACGCTGTTCAATTTGTTATTTATTTGAATTGATGTACCAAGGGACACCACGCGTGGGGGTGTATGGGCTGAGATTCCTTTCAAGTGATATGGGATTTGTTTTGTTCTTTCAGTTACACATTTGTATATCCAAATGTATTAGAATTAATTATGTCTTGAATATAATTGTTCAGTTCTGTGATAAAATGTGCATAAAAATCAGTCCCGTGCCCTCCTGTGGGTGTTGTTTAATGATTCTCTTGGCATTTTATAATTATTTCCTCTTATCAATTATACGTAACACAAATTTATAATCTATGTTATTTTTGTGTTATCTACTTTTATTTTTTTAAAAGAATGTATATCGTATCATATTTGTTATACATAGATATCTTGTATATGAGACAAAGTGACTGCTTTTAAAGCACATCTAGAACTATTTGCTATTGCTTGAGTAGTGCTGCTGTTTTTTTTTTTACTTTTTTCTTCTTCTTTTTTCTCTCTCTCTTTCCCGATGATTGCTCTTATTTACATGTTCATGTATGTATTGATTTGTTTTTTATTCCAATAAAACACATAAAAAAACAATATGCAGTGCAGATGTAAAAGTACATGTACTCTGCAATAATTATTGTCTTCAAAAATGTTTTTGAAATTGCGCTAGATGACCCTCAAACTCTTGTCTCTGGGGTCATGTATGGCGATATGGGGAGGGATATAACACAGAAACGTCCTTCACAGTAAAATCTATAATGGCCAGTTGTTGGCCGTATATAAAATAATAGCCTTTCATTGAACAAATTCATGTCTATTCTGAAGGCATAACAAAGTAACACTGGCAGAACAAAATCAAAACAACATTTCGTATATGGCATAAATGCTTTGCCATCCAAGTTTAAAACTTGGATGGCACAGCATTATACTTTTGCAATGACCCGTAGACAAGAGGCAAAGTTGTGTCTGTTTCT
Organism: Diadema antillarum; assembly: GCF_040938485.1. Lineage (NCBI taxonomy): Eukaryota > Metazoa > Echinodermata > Echinoidea > Diadematoida > Diadematidae > Diadema > Diadema antillarum. The sequence goes on from NW_027271891.1 coordinate 190,247, forward strand.
TTTTTTTTCTTACTTCTTAATGGTGATTGTAGATCTACGACCATAAGAGATATTTTAATTAAGTAAAGTTACTCAATTATCAAGCCCATTCGTTTCAGCAGATATCATTATTTATGGCCAAGATAGCCAACAAGGGGGGGGGGGGGGGGGATCTCTGGAATCATCAAATTGTTCGTGCGCTCTTATCTTCTGAAATGTCATCGCAAATTGTCTCGTAAACAAACCAGAATTCCAAGACCAGGAAGTACGATTGACCCCTCTCGATTCGACTTATGATGATAATTCAACTCCTCTACTGGCATTCGCCCCTGCATACTAAATTGCTAAATCAAAGCACTGAAACAATTTTGAGTGATCATTCGTTCTTCTCTCGCTTTCTCTTTTTGCCTCCCCCCCCCCCCCCCCCCTCTCTCTCTCTCTCTCCCTCTCCCTCTCTCCCTCCCCCTCTCTCTCTATCTATCTATCTCCCTCTCTCATTTCTCTCTCTCTCTCTCTCTCTCTCTCTCTCTCTCTCTCTCTCTCAGTTTGCCCACGTACTAGTTTCCTTCTTGCAGGATCGTCTCGTGCCAACACAAAACAATTTCATAAACAGTAAACACGATGTTCTTTATTTTGCTGGAATCCCTTCATCTTATACATCTACTTAATATGAAGTCCCATGCATTCTTTTTGGTTGGTTGGAATGTAGGTCTTACTTTCGTATTCTACATAGCTTATTTTGAAGCAATGCTATAAAAAGCTTGTGTTTGCCTTACCTTGAAAGTCTTTCAATAAGATATCCTCACTTTAGCTTATTTGGGGTTCTATTTTCTTCAATGTTGTTCAATTATTAACTTTTATACTGGTATCCCTGCCTCTTTCTGAACCCCTTGCTCTTTTAATCTGCGGGTAGTGAGATGACTTTAATGAGACATTTACTTCTAATCACCTCCCTCTGTTAGATGAAGTTTGGGTTACAGGTATACAAAAAGTTCTCCAGTTGCAATTTACAGTGAACTCCTATCGGTTTGACACTATTCTTCTCTGGAAAACGGACTAATTTTAGTATCCCCAATAGCTCAAGTTAGATGAAGTGTCAATGTTTTTCCGCGTATGAATGGAATAAAAAACAACTTCATCAAAATTCGTGAACTTTCGATATGTAGTATATGCGACAAACTCAGTCAGTCAAGAATTTAAACTCGACATGACATTACGTATGGGTCAATGTCAATGTGAATGTACACATTATGGGGAAATATGGGGAAACCTTAATTTGAATGTCAATTTCGTCTCAAAGGATGGAATTCTATTTTTCTTTGTGGCCGACCACAGACAGTATTATCAGATAGAATAAAGAGGAACGCTATAAGGTATCATCGGAAAATGGATTCTTTTTTCCCGAAGCACGTTGAGTTGTTCACAATTTACAAGCATGCTTTTCAGTGGACCTCTCAATTCTTTTTTTTCTCCAGACATAACTTTGTATTTTGCCGGTATGCATGTATGATTTTTTATTTGTTAGGTATAATCTACCATGTAAAGTCGAATACATGCCTATGTTATATCTTCTGATTCATTTCGTGTTATGTTTGCCGAAAAAAAAGAAAGAATGAATGAAATGAAATGAATGAATGAATGAAGAAAAGACAACTCCACTTTGAGCTGCATTTAGTCCGCTGGTATTAAAGAAAGGGAACTAAAGGCGTTACTTGGAAACTGCCATTATGTAAGAAAGTAAAGTATGGTTTTTAGACTCAATCAACTATTTGTCATTCAGGCAAAATTTGATGAATTGAGAACCGAACTGTGTCAGGCGTGAAAACAGAAGAAGAAAGTGATGAAAAAGAAAAAGATTTTTTTTTATTTAGTTGCTTACTTTATTTCCATTGAACAAAGGCCGATATATACACTTGTAATACAAAGTATATATTCCATACTGTAAGAAAAGATGAGATGTTTCTAGCACAATCTGCATGGTTGTTAAGTCGAACAGAGATTTCAGCAGAAAACATTCCGATTTGGAAATTGTTTTATGAGAAAACAAATTCAGCGATCTGCCTTCGTCACCTTATAGATGAAGAAAGCGAAACAATGTATGTGATTCTCTTTACACTCCCTCCCTCTCTATCTCTTTCTTTCTCTCTATCTCTTTCTGTCTCTGTGTCTTGCTTCCATTTACCCACCCACGTAGCCATGTTATTCAGCCTGATATTACCAATGCGTGCACGGAGGCTCTATAGCTTTGACATTTGGGAGGACATTGTTTCCATATAAATTGCTCCTGGGTAACTCCTTGAAACCTCAACGATTTACGAGAGTGATCCCAAATTGCGATTGCAATTTTCCCCGGTATATGCCGACCCTCCTCGATTTTTGAAACCGAAATGTATTCTTACAATTGCCTGGTCATTCTTCTCTGCAGCATATTGCGAATCACTTTTTGACGGCCATTCTCCCCCCCCCCCCCCCCCCCCCCCCCCCGTGTCTCCAGATGGATTGTTTTTCTCTCTCTCTCTTCCTCTCTATTCAACCCTCCTTCCTATCTATGTACTTCTCTGTATTATCAATCCATTTATTTCTTGATATCTAACAAAACAATCACAGAGTTTTGCATTTTAATGTACCAGTAGTGTGGAATACATACATTACTAATTCCACCACCTATGGACTGCATGAACTTTGTGATGTTGAAAACTTTGCATTGGTGTCCCTGAAAGTGATATTATCCTCTCTGATATCCATGGTTATCATTTGTTTAATTTGAGTTTGTTGTGTATACAAATGCGACAAAATCTGCCCTCACACGCAGCAGTTTCGTAATTTTGTGAGTAGGAACAAAAAGAAAATGCATTTGACGCAGGTAAGTACATCTCTAAACCTTGAACCTAACAAACATCCAAGTACGAAAATGTGATCGGAATAGCTGCAAATGAGATTTTGTCAAATACTGTCTTATAGTGTCTGAGGGGTCAGAGACATTAAAAAAAAAAAAAGGTCCATGAGTCTGACATCCGTAAGTCATACAACCCACGAGTCAAACAGCCAACGAGCTAGACACCAAGTAAAGCATGCAGGCCCACGTTCAGGACACTAAGCAAAACAAGCCCATGAACTAGACACTAGGTAAATAAGGCCCATGAGCTCGACACTATACAGGCTAATAAGGTCCATGAGCTTGACACTATATAATGTATACGTCAAGCCCAAAAGTGTAATGCATTGTATCGAGCTTGTGGGCCTATTTGCCTTGTGTTGAGCCCGTCGGCCGTATTATTTGTGTTATCTTGTTATTTATGTTTGGTTTTTTGAATAAATTGAATTGAATAATTGGCCCGAATTCATGAAGGTGGTACAATCTTTGTCCATGGTTTAAACCATTGACCAAGACCGTAGTTTTGTATGGGGCGCCAAGTGTCGCATGGCCTATTTCGTTACGAAATCAGTCATTTCATCGACGAAATGTTAACATTTCGTAACGAAATAGGCCATGCGACACTTGGCGCCCCATACAAAACTACGGTCTTTGTCCATGGTTCATGGACAAAGATTGTACCACCTTCGTGAATTCGGGCCATTGTGTCAATAGCTCGTAGGCAGTATGACTCGTGAGCTGTCTATAATTCGTTGGCTGTATGACTGTTGGGCAGCATGACTCGTTGGCTGTATGACTGTTGGGCAGCATGACTCATGGGCTGTATGAATGTTGGGCAGCATGACTCATGGGCTGTATGACTGTTAGGCAGTATGATTCGTGGATAACGAGCTCGTGACGTGCACCCTTCTGTGATCGTAAATGTGTAGAGGAAATTTGCCTCAGCCCGATTCGTTTTGTTTGATCATGAACCATCACCATGATATTGGGTTATCAAAGTACATAAATGCCATTTCATGAATAGAAGACATTTACAATTAAAAAAAAACCCACCACATTTGATAACGCAAATTCTATATCTATCTGATCATCCTGCACTTCGCCGTGCGGATCGCTACGGCAAACTGTTCACAAACATGACAAGAATTAAGGACACAATCTAATAATCGACAGAGAGAACGGAAAAGAATGGGGAGAAATCACAAAGAAGAACATAGAGAAGGAGTATAATGTAAGAAAGGAGGAGGAGAATAAGAAGGACGGAGGAGGATGAAAGAGAATGAGGGGCTGAAGAGGACGAGGAGAAGGATAGAGAGTAATTTTTGGATGGAGAAAATGCACGCGTACAGCAGCCAGACAGAAAAAGAAATGAAATTGCCCCATCTACGGACAGTTTGTGTAAAGGTGTCGGTGGCAGTCTCACAAGATATTCAGCTCTCCACCTCAACAAAGAGGTCAGTTTGTCGATAGGATTTGTACAGTTGAAGATATTCACATTTGTGTGTATCAATAAAAGCTTGAAGAAGGCTAGCGAAAACAACCATTATGATGTCATGCAGCATCTACACAACCATAACAAAGATCATAATAACAAAGCACGGACACGCAACATTTTTTTTTTTGAGCATGCTACTGCATGTCATACGTATACTTACAATTCAAATCTTCTGACGTATCACTATCATTACTATAATCTATGAAGAGATTAGTAATGCATGTCAGATATATCCATTTTTATCACTTTAAGATAAGTGAGATTACAAATGCTGAAAATAATAGGAAATGATTGAAATGATAACGTGATAATAATCACTATCTTCAAAAAATGTTTCTTGTTATGTAACAAGTATACAATATATCGAAAAAAATGTTTGATGATGACCTTACTTAACAAAAAATCGAAAATGCACCCATTCACATCACAGAAAATCGACGTCATGAATCATTGGTTCATATGAACATATAATTTCTTACAGCAATAATGAAGAAAAATGATGACATTAAAAGTAATATGACGAGGAGCAGAGTCGACAGAAAGAATACAATACAATCATGAAAAAAGCTAAAAATTAAGAGTGTGTGTGCTGTTGTTTTTTCAGTGAGGCGAATGACGTGCTTTTATAACAGCTCCTCTGCCACCTGTCCGTTATATGCTCATGAATTTTGTTGGTGTTTTTGTTGTTGGTGTAAGGATTGTATTTTATTCGTGTTTTGTAATTGTATTTTTTTTTTTTGGTCTTATCAGACGCAATTCAGCCATTCGGCTGCGAAGTTCGATGATCAATAAACCATTCAATAAACGATAAAATGAATGAAGAAAAAAAGAGGAAAAGAAGTGGACTGCGATTGGTCGCATCGTGTCATAAGGTTACTATAAGGAAAGGGAACAGAAGAAAAAGAAAAAAAAGACTGATAAAAGAATATTTTTAATTGAATTTTCATGTGTGTATGTATGTATTTCCGCATGTTTGTATAAGTGTGATGTGAGTGAAGGTTAATATCATTACATGTATTCTTGATGTCGGTGTACATGTACTAGTATAATTATGCATGTGCGTATACAAGATGTAAAGGTATATCCTACGTCAGTATACGTAGGCCTTCCATTCCCGATATTAATTGATACGAGGTTTGAAGTTCTCATGGCATGTATCGAAGTAATTATTAGGTCCCCTTTATATTGTGTACGACAACAAAAATAGAAGAAAAAGAAAAGAAAAGAACCTGCCCTGAAGAAAAATCAATCGTGCCATATCGAAGTGAGCCGAATTCCTCTAGGGGAGAACGTGGCCGAATTGGTTTAGTCCCACTTATTCGCAACCCCGTAAGCAATACCAAGGATGAAAAACGTGAGATACATAATGTGGATTTAATTCTAATCCTCGTAAGCTCCTGAGTCTATAATGTATTGTTCGACGAGGGATTCAGAGAAATGTAAGATTGAGTATTTGGCCAAACATACTCTTTGCAAAAAGGGAGAAAGATATAAGTCACCTGGTCTGCCGATAAGTGAAACTCTAAATCCACACGTCATCTGTTATGACGAGAGAGATTATTTTTGTGTAACATAACAACGACGATAACTATCGATCCTACTGGAAATGCAACCGACAGTAACTTTCGACAGTTCTTTTCACGTGTTTTGGGTTGGTGATGGTCTGAGAAATCGGAGACATCTGAGGCGGTGTGAACGCAACCAGGTTTCCTAGGTCTTCGTAAGGTAAAGATGTGCTTTTACCCATGTGCTGACCAGGGCCGGAAATAAATGGGTATCATTTTGATCTCGTTTAGCTGTCCTTGATATGGTGAACCTTTTCTCTTTAGCAGCTAATGCACAATCAACAGAGTTTATTGCTTGTAAACTTACTAAAAGATTGTTTGTGCCTCTGAGTACTGCAGATCAAATCACTTCAGTCATTTAAGAGATTGACTCGCGTTTCTGTCAAACGAGATTGTAATTCCTTTATGTGTATCACCGACATTAATGAACAGCAATGGAGATAGTCATTACACGCAGTTTGATATGCCCTAGTTGTAATTCTGGTGCAGGCTTTCACAAACGAGAAGTTAGCTGTCAAATCAAGGAGGGCGGGGTGAGATAGGAGTGGGGCCTGAGCTGGAACTGACGCCTGGATTCAGTGTCGTGTCACATAAGCTTGGGATAGCAAAAGCAGAATGATGCTGTGTTCATGAAAAACCTTCTCATTCCCTTACAATGCCCAGTGCATACATAATATACCACCTTAGTATTTGGTTGAAATACATGCACAAGGATACGAGATGAATGCGCATGCGCATGCGCATTTTTTTTTTTTTTTTTCGAGAGTGAATCATTGCCGAATCGGCGAACCAATCAATCAACTCCCGCGCACGTGCGCTGTATCATCACTTGCGTGCGCTCTGAGGGCCGCTGTTCTCTATACTCGAATTGTGGCTGTTTATTCAGTCTTTCCTTTGCGTTGTCTTATATTTTCATGTCGTCTTTTCGTTTTTCCTTTCTTATTTGTCCAGATCTATCTGTTGTTGTCTTTTTGTAGAGAATACATGATCAATAATTCACCCTCTCATTGATGTAGAAACGTGATAGAAGCATGTAATCTTTCCGTTCTTAACCTGCACCATACGGTTGGACTTGCGGTGTATTACGGACCCTCTCAAAATCTTGGAATTCACTGTAGGATAACTGTGTCTAGAATTGTCCTTTGTCCAAAGCTTATTGACAGGAATTTATCTTCTCCACTCTTCATCATTCAATTCATAAACGTAGTGCATTTCATACGCTGCACGCAACTTTCAATGGAATTTTTAAATGATTTCCATCCATTGTTAAGATAATCCTTATTTCGCTCGCAACCGGCAATCCTAAAAAGTTCATCTTGTGTAAAAATCAGAAGGACGTCGTCAAATCGTTATTTGATATTCGTTTGATATTTAACATGGTATCAAACTTCATCCTAAGAATTCGTGTTTCCAGTTTCATCTCTCTATATACTTAGGAGATTAACGTCACCCCATTTTTGTGTGTGTTTATGTGTCTTTTCCACCTCCTCTCTCAATGATATTCCCTTCTCTAAAGTTTACTTGGTTGGTTCTCTCGTTGCGAATCTGCGTCTGCTGGTTCTTTACCCATTCTTCTGTCATCATCACACTACCAGGCCTTGCTCCCCGCTCCCTCCTCCGTCTTTCTTTCTCCTGTCAGATTAAGGCTTCGATCCCCGACGACCAACTTATCATCGGACCACGCAGTCTGACCTGCAGTCATGAATTAAATTGATTGATTTTTTCCCCCACAGTTATTTCCAAGTTCTGAATATTAATCATAGCAAATACACCCTCGGCCTCGCCGGGGCGTCTTCATCCAGGTCTGGCGGCGAAGAAGAGACGCTACGCGCGCCAGTTTCCCTGCTCGAGTTGAATACAGAATCATGCTTATACGAACTTGCCTGCCACGAATCCATGCATGGGTTTGTGTTTGTGTTTGGGTTTTTTTTTTCTTCACACAAAGGCATTGGCGACGCCATCTATCTCCAATAATCAAACCGAGTTATGAAAAGAAATAAATTTCTGTCAATACGAAATCTGTGCATGCTCAAGCGGTGCTTAAAAAAAACAATAACAACAACAACAAACATTATCACCAAGAAAGAGAACAGTAGCCCTATGAGAGGAAACAGACAGGATCAATTTTGACAGCTGCTACACCCTGCATAAAAATATCAGAACAAAGCCTTGCAGTTAGTGATACTGAAATGATTACTGACTTCTTTCCTCATGTATATCACCACTGCTCATCGTATCTATACTGTTTTCTCGTGTTGGTGGGGTCATCTTGTATTCTGCAAAACCATCTTCACTGTTGTACTTCCAATAATTTAATCAATCTATAACCAATCGTAGCATTAACGTCATCACCGTGACTATGTCTTATCTCAATAGATACCAGATATCGATTGCTGTCTATCGTCATTTCTATCATTTCCATTCAATTATTTTACTACTATACTGCTGCTGTCATGGTGCTACCGTAACCACTACCACTGGAAAACCAACAACCAGCTATTCTTATTGTCAGTTCTCGTATAAACTGCCACAACTACGACCGCCACAATAAGAAAAAAGAGAGAAAAACACTTTTCCTGCGCATGCATGGTTTCAACTACTGATATGGATAAAACAACATCAATGAAACCAGCGACGTTACGGCTTCGTTTATAAGGGCCCTAGTTCGAATCTCCATCCGAACTTTCCATTGGACCAAGGTAGACAGGCAGCCTCGACCCATAGGACCTCTATTCATATGCAAGCCACGCCGAACCACCCGCCTTTGGAGTCCCTCCACGCTCCGTTGATTTGTTGTCTTCCGCGGGAGGGTACATAAATCTGGCTCCTCCACTTGAAGTCGACTGAAAATTCACCCCAAGAGAAAACCTGTCCTTCTCTGACTTTTCCCTACATATGAATAAATTCATGCATATTAGAAGATTAAAGACAAAGATAATATCAAGAGATGATTTTAAAGTTACTGTTTAATAGCAAAGGGTTTCAATGATAGACAAGGAAAGACATAACAAACGAAGTATATTTCTGTCCACACCTATTGATAGCTCATAATGATCCGAAGGATTGCCAAATAACACCCATTGTATCGTATACTTGGTATACTAGCACCTATAATGATGTTACCTGGGTGCCTCAGTGTTTATTTTTAATCTCTGTAAGTGATTCTTTAATCTTATTTTGAGAGATCTTCATCATTGTCAAGACATTTGATGATACGGAAAGAACCATTTATGCAAGACCTCAGCCTATAGTATAATAATTTTGATTTGATTGTATAGTCACGGTAAAATATGAATGAACACAGCTGTATATCCTTACTAGAACGAAAGGAAGGCTTCTCAAATCTAAAATCATATACACTTTATAACCCATCCAAATTGGATGTTCCCAAGTCACTGAAACATTATTCAATTTCATTTTCATTTCATCGCATTTAATTTCCACATCTGATAGAAAAAGCATACACAAAGAATAAAAGGACTATACATAGAATATAGGAACAATACAGGAAAAAAAGTGCAATAGCATTTTGACAAGAGACAAAACACAACATGAAAACAATTGTTTCAATATGGGGAGGGAGGTCAACAGACTGTTGGTCTTTCTAGGGCCGATCTCGAGATTTACAGCTAAAAATGGTCACATTGATTTTAATTTCATTTCAAATTTTGATTTCAATTCATTTTCACATTTCATTTTCGTATCAATTTTCATATTTTAGTGTGCAGTAATACAAGAAACTGTATAGAAAACTACAGGAAAAAAACAAAAGGCAAAAGGTTAGAGTCATCAAAGCGAGGCACTTTATATATTAAATGGAGCTGACAATTTATGATATATACTTATAGACAAGACAGAATTTATAGCTTCTATTGAATATTGAGAGTCTATTAGAAAACTTTATCTGATTAGGCATGGCATTCCACCATGCCAGTCCCATGTATCACAAAATGTAAAGTTATCAATCTGTCTAGTTTATACTATAATTATTCTTATTTTGAATCACGGTCATCAAGAAACTTTAGCAAATATATTCTTTACATGAATATAAAAAAAATAGAAAGTGTTACCTTCAGGAAGGTCTTTTTTTTTAGTTGAGCAGACTTTAGTTGAAGTGCACTCTGCTGAATAGAACCACATAATAGTAACCACTATAAAAGGATTTCTTACTACTATAAAACTTTGCATATGATAGGCCTTATACTTATTCATCACATTCTATATGATGGTTTATTCAAATTATGCTCTATCAGGCTGTGTTGGGTCAGTTTTTTTTTTCAAGTTTCCATATGACTGTAATGGACTAAATCTGTTGAAAATGAACAGTTAATCAAAGTCACAGGAATAAAAAGGGAAAAGTACCCCTGATACTGAATATAACGTATTTTAAAAGATTGTAAGTTTCAGGTAAACATTGACGAAATTAACTCCTTTATGTTTCCAAAACCTGAAAGACCTAGTTTACAGGGAAGCATTTTTATTCTTCAGACCTTTACTGGAAAATAAACCCATAGTTGCAGGGTCACAGATTTTAATTATTCGAATGAGTATAATGCACAAAATACATAGAATTTTGTTAGGAAATTGAATAAAGCGGAGCTAAGTCTATAGAACCATAAGGAGATATATCATCATGCCTGAAATGTGTTATGCCACGTAGAAATGGATGTTGACACAAATTGTTTTAGGGTGGCTATGGACTCCTTTGAAGGAAGATTTCAGGTTGGAGTATGTTCTTTAATGATCCATGGGATGTAGGAAGATCCATATCAGTGATTAGATTTTAAAGTGGGTGCAGAAGAGGAGAAAAACTCACTGTCAGGAACGGGGTACAGCTAGGATACGTTTAGGGGCGCCTTGGCCACAGTCCTGACTGCTGTGATGTTTGAGGCACGCTGAAGTAACCGTTCAGTTTTCTTGGTCTGCGTGGTAGACGCAGCAAGCGTTGGGGTCTCCACGCATAACATCTGCTGATCCGGAGTGTGCCGATATTGGAATGCCTTTGACTATAAAAAAAAAAAAATAGGTACCAAGAAGGAAGATTCTCAGAGACATTAGATGTTCTAATTAAGGAGAGAGAAACAAAAACGTTTGAAAAGAAAATCTAGAAAGCCATGTGATGCAAAAGTATAGGAAAAGACTAAAAAGAATATAAAGTAAAATATGACCAGTATTGCACTGAAGATAGCGATGTGGAGAAAAAATAGAGAAGGGGAAGACAAGAATAGAGGAGATGGGAGTATAGGAGAGAAGAAGAGTGGAAATAGAAGGAAATTTGATAGAAGGAGAGGAAATAATTGACGAGAGAAGAAATAAACCTCCTTATAGGAATGGCACGATGGTAAAATCGTAATGAATTTGATAATCCGTTTACTACAACTCTCACGTGTGTATTTGACAAACCGTTATGTGTGTTGTACTATGCTTTGCTGAGTTTTTATTATCATTATGCCTACATTTCTCGTGAGGATGCGCAAACAAACCAACGGAAGGAAACGAAATGAAAACGACAAAAACGCAGAATTCCTTCCGGTAATCGACCAATGCACACCTTCCAGGCTGGGGGTGATACAAGTAAGGTGCCGAAGGCAGCGTGACGTCATTTAGTTTGGCGCACTTTGACATTTTTGCCCACATGTTGGCCTATTACGTACACCGGAAGCAAATTACGCTTTCAAAATCATGCTCGCGTCCTAGATACATACAATATGCTCGTTCCCTCCCTCATCCATTTTAGTAATAATATGCCGAAATTCGAGTAGTCGCGCGCGTGCGCGCCAAAAGTCTTCCAAAATTAACCGGCGTCGAAGCGACGCCCCGTACGACAATGCTGCTTTCTTAGCGCGTGAATGTACCCCAACCTCATGTTAATCTAAGTGTGTGTCTGATCACTGGAAGAGGTCAGGTTAAGCCCCCTAGGACCACTACTTTGAAATGCCATCAGCGTTTTATGCAGTAAAGTAAAGTTGTGGCAATAACAGGGTTAATCGATGCGGTGACCTCTCTGGATAATCTCAAGAGGTCTTATCTTCCCTTAGTGATCTATATCCTCTTCACCTCCCATCAACTCTTATCTCTCATTACATCATCAGTGTTCCATCGGTATGTCTACCGAATTCTACATTTACATATCACGTCATAGACATTAACAAAAGCGCCGCGTCGTGCCATTTTATAATTTGTGGTAACAGGCACATTGCTTTCAGTTATAGCTAGCTCATTCAAGAAGGTTTAAAGAAAAACTTGAATTGCAATGAGTATGCGTGGCTATAAAATGAGAAACCGGTTAGATTTAAAGGGCTCACGAGGTGACATTTCAGTGATTACTATCCGCTTTTGACTGTTGCAATGCCTACGATTTTATTTTTATTTTTAAAGACTTTTCATGAAAACATTTTTATTTACTCTTGTCTTAGATTTTGTCGGGTAAACGCCAAACAACAAAAGTCTTTGAAGTTTCACATTCCCTCCCCGACCCCTTTTTTAAGTTGTTGTAGGCCTGTGTGAGGACATTTTCGATAGATCAAGCTACATTTGACGCAATTAAAAAAACAAAACATAGTGAGGTAATCTTTACAAGTAGCAATCAAATCTTATTATAGGAATTAGCCTACTTACATCAGGAGCTACGGGAGCTTTAGCAATGTGGATATCAAAGAAAAAAAACTGGACAAAACGATAATCAATGCTTGTTACAGTAAACTTCAAGGCGATTAAGCGGAAAAGTTTGTTTGTCTGTCTGTCTGTCTCTGTTGAAATACTGTAAGTCGGACTCTTCAGGTAGTACATTTGACAAAACCAGGTGGCAGGAATAAGACTACTTTCCGAAGAAATCATTCGATTTCTGTCACCGAGGAATCCATTATTACACTAGTGGCTAGATGATCATGTGTTTGTTGTGATCATTGTTCTCCCCCCCCCCCCTCCCCCCCACTGCTCATCATGATATACTTGAAGTTTCCTCAAATTTAGGTCAAGTCGATTGCACTTGTAACCATGAGTGATAGAGGTGCATGTGGTTTAAGTTTCATGCCAGCCGCTTTCTTCAGTTTAGTTTTATTAGGCACAATGCTGCAGTATGATTCGGCACCATGGTATGATCTCTGTATATGTCATATCCTTGTTCACAATAGAATTCAGTGTTAACTTTTGAGATTTAGTGGAGGAATGGATCAGTAAAAATATGGATACAATGCAAACAGTTCTTGCGAGTATACAATAATAATTATACACTGAAAGAAAGAGATTATCAAGCAGAGGGGTGACGATATTATGGAGTCATGTCACGAGACCAACACCCACGAGTCATGCAGCCCACGAGCTCGACGTTGAAAAAAGGTTCATGAGTCATACAGCCCATGATAAGAGTCATGCAGCCCATGAGTTCGACACTACAGGTAAAAACAGCCCATGGGTTCGACATTACAATGCAGGGCTTTACACATGCTTAATGTGTCGGTCTCGTGGGCCTTGTTTGCCTAGTGCCGAACTCATGGGCGGGACTCGTAGGCTGTATGATTCGTAGGTGTCGAGCTCATGACGTGCACCCGAAGGTATGAGGTATGAGTTCGATGACAGGATCGGTTCTCGCTGGTTCCTTCTTCCGACAAGGTTGTTAAAATGTAGATCAGCCCTTGCGATCGTACAAATTTCATTTGTACAGAGGGCATCAGACAAATTGAAGAGAACCCATACCTCATATACACTATCGTTCAATGTTGCATAATATGGATTTTGAAGAGTTGTACTTTGCGCAGAACGTGAATGTGTAGATACTGCTCATCATGTGATAATGTTATAGTTCGTTTATGACCAGTGAGTTAGCTAGGGAATTTCGGGGTTTGAATTTCATGCCCAAGCACAATGTGAACACATCACTGCACTGAATTCTTCACTGTGCAACTATATGGTTATATAGAATTCTATCATTCAGAATATAATACGTGTATGAATGTCTCCATTTTTCGACCAATTCAAGTGAAGAATATACATTCGTATATTCTCCATTGAACTATCAGCTGAAGTTTTTTTCACCTTATTCTAATCGATTCAGTAAAACTCACGAAAAGGAGGAAAAATAAAAAGAAAAAATATCGGAATTGCATAATCAAGAAAAGGCTATGATACCTACACATGTTGTAGCTGGTCAGCTGGAAAGACCGCGAGTGAATTCAATGTCATCATGGGCGCACTTTGGTTCTTTTGTAGGCCTACGTCCCTGGGAAAGTACTTCTATTTCCTTACTTACCCGAGTTTTTAATCTCGGCTGGTTTATTCGTCAAATCACTGCAGTACGTGGAAAACCTGGTCGATAGACATTTATGCCGTAAATATTATACTGAGATTTGTTTCTTTCAAAAAGAAAAAGTACAGATGTACCTTATGGGGATGAATTCCGTTAATCACATTAGTCTGCTTTTGGTAAATTCCAAGTACTCATCACAAAACCTGCAGCACAGATCCCATAGCGAGATAATCTACCTCACACTGGCCAGCCAATTATCTTTCATTGATTCCAAAGCCTGATTTATCACGAGACGCTCACTCTTGCTTCCTCTACTCGTAGTTTCTCTCATTAGAGAACAAAGGAAGCAAAAAGCCGGAGAGAGAGAAAGAAATCTGGGCCAGCAGTCCAAACGGTAACCGATCAACGATCCAGAGTGTACGTCAGAGAGCTACTGATGACGTCATAACCAACAGTCACAGTCAGCAGACAGTAGGTATGGCGATACTGATAATGTGAGTTTGTTCCCTTATCTTACATTTTTCCTTCTTGGCAGTGATACATCTCATATAATGCATCTCTATCCCGTTATCTTGTCGTTTGTTCATTTCTCTTTAAGTTACCTATCTCTAACTTCTTATCTTGTGTTGGACGATTGTTACTTATTATTTTGTGTTACGTATTATTTACTGCTCTTTTTAATTTACATTTTGGTTTTACGTCATCAGCGTTCATCTATCTGCAATCCACGACAATTAAGTTGTTGGTGTTTGTGTTGCAATTATTCTCAAGAAATTCGGAGAGATTACTGTTCACGATTACTTTGATGATTGCGGTTTTTCGCTACTTTAATGGGTATTTGTTGACTGATGGCATCTAGCTTCTTATTATTTTTTTTCTTTTTTGCTCATTGTCGTAATAAGAAATATCAAAAACAGATAGATAAAATGGACACGTGATGTAATGAAGCACGTGAAAAATGATTTTCGTTCTTTTCCCAGGAATTATAAGACAACAGGTCAATGCAACTATAGATAAAGAAGAGAATTCAAATTTTTATCACGTATAAGGCTTATTTGTTGGCTGATGTTATTTTTTCTTTTTTCTTGTTATTATTTTCAGCATTTTTGCTCTTAGTATTGTGAGTTAGTCCCTTGTGGTGTTTATCACGGTGTATTTAGGATGTGAAAGATAGAGGTCGTTTACACAGAGGTGACATCAGCAAGATAATGCAAAGAGATACCTCAGCCGGAGCAACTGAGAAGAGTCGGATTCAAATCTTACTTTGGCTGGCAAATGTAGAATGCTTTCGTGCAATACCCCTGAGTATGTACCAGATAACAGGCAATAACCATCTGTGCCTTTATACACGGATACTATGTATAGTAAGTATGTATGTCTACTGTGTACTTATGTAGAAGGATCTCATTTATTAAAAGAAAAAAATATTTAAGCGGCTAATTACAAAATTCAACTAATTGAAAGCCAGCACAGAACATAATAATCTAGCTCTTCGAAATTACTGATTTAGTACAGTCTTATTCATGCATGCAGGGACCGCATAATTTGTGTGTGTACGTGGGGGGGGGGGGGGAGATGGGGGGCAATGGGCCGATTGGATGGTCAAGAGTCAATGGTTGACCCGCCCCATGCACCCCACCTCCAACCCCCCCCCCCCCCCCCCCCCCCCCCCCCCCCATTCGACGGGAAGAATATCGGGGAGGAACCTTCAGACCGTCATTGGGTTTTGTTGGGATTTTTACATCATTTTATCACATCATTATTCTTATTCTTGGAAGAGCCGCAAGTGTGTGTGTGTGGGGGGGGGGGCTTTACCCACAGTCGCCCATCCCCCTCCCCCGCTTGTTCAGCTGTCCCTGATATGTGTGTGTGTGTATGTGTGTGTGTGTGTGGGTGGGTGTGTGTGTGTGTGTGTGACTGTTTCCGTGAGTCTGTGTGTAGGTGTGCGTGTATGTGTGCAATTCTTTGTCATTTTCGTCACCACGGAATCAAAGTGGGGGCGATTGATCATGTTCAGTCTTTGATTAATCTGGAAGGAATGACAGGTGCTTTCGGATGTGATTCAATCTCCCTTCCCATTTCCCTTCTCATTTCTCTATCCGGTCTCCCTGCTCTCTCCTCTCCCGTATCTGGGAGGATTTCTCCTCCCTACGATAGCATCCACTCCCACCTGTTAGGGTTTACTGATGGGGATTTTCTGGACAAACGAGACTCAACTTTCCTTTGTCAGCGGCACACATCTTTCAGAAAGATTTCTCCTCAAGAGATAATGAAAAGCTTTGGGCTAAAAAGGGGGCAAAACGCAGGAAAAGAAGAAGAAGGTCCAACCGACTAACTAAATCTATTCTTTTTATATAATTACTGTATATTCATCCCATGCTTCTTATTGCTGTATGTATTTTTGCCATGTCTCATGACTATTCCTTTCATTTTGAATTGATGATGTGCGTATGTGTGTGCATGTATGCTTTATTGCACATATCATGAACATTTTGTCATGTTCAGATGCTTGTGTGGGCAAGTGCAACGACAGTTCAAGGACAGTTCAAATATGTTGATTAACTTATAGTTTGATTCGAATTATTCTTATATTCATCTGATGCAAAACGCAAGAGAGCTATTAAGACGAGCAAACAAAAGAACATATTGACAAGTCCTTCTTTGAATGTGATTTTATTGTCATGCGGGTCATTAAAATAGAGAATGTTATTAAAGATTGTTGATGTGAATTTTCATGGACTATCATTGCACAGAAATGATATGTTCTTGAACAAGCAAGAGACGTTGTCGTCACTGCTATATACTCTCTACTTAGGGTAGGACTAGATACCTTGTAGGAATGTCAATGATAGTATGGTTTGGATGAACCATGAAGACGTTGTATGTATGTAAGTGTTAAAATGGCAGTAAACCTCCCCATGGCGAGGACCTAAGCTTTGGGAGCGTCTACTGTGAGTTTAAGTTAGAATTTCAGTCACTGGGAAATTGATATTTATATAACAATTAGGAGAAGAGGGCGGAAAATATCACTTTATATAAAAGCTTTACTTATGTGGATATATTCCATGAAAGATATTTTTACTAGCTTGCTTAGTAAATTGTTATATGGAAATCTACATAGAATACCTTTGCTCAGTTCATATCATCTGTATCTTTACTTCCACATAACTGTTTGTAATCAAACTGTACTGTATAAAATCAGGATAATTGTAAGAGGATCGATTGCCAATCATGAGTTTTATGTACGAAAATTTGTAGCCGATTCTATAGACAGACCACTAAGAAGGGAAGGGGGAGGAGTTCCATGGCTGAGACAAATTTAGATCATACTCTTTTGTTTATCATGTTTGTAGTGAGCAAGGCAGTGTAGAGACAGCTAATTCACAATCTGGCCACGTGGCTTTAGCTGTCTCAAGAAAAACGTCCTTCGTTATTTGCTATGAGAGAGATTATGGCTCAACTTCGTCATCCTGTCGTCACAGACTGGATGGGAAAGAGAGTCAAAATGACCAGATGACCATCAGAAAAACATGGACCACTGAAATATACAAAAGCGAAGAGACATAAGAAATAGAAGATTCATTTTGGAGGTGATGATGCATAGTTATTTAAATCAGCATTATTTTCCTTTGCCTTTCAGAATTCAAGTGTAACAAATAAAGAGAAATTTCTCCAGTGGCTTCTTTTAATTGTTCTTTTACAAGGTGTTTGTTTTTTGCCCATGCATCCATTAATTTAACACTACAAAGTCAAGGCTTAAGAAGAAAGATTTCCGTGACTGACGGGTTTGCTGACACGATAAAGTAGATTACAAGGAAATAATGGTGTGAACTTGTGAGGTAAAGAAGATGAACTCTTTGGGATTCAAACTGTTTTGAAGCAAGAAAGCTTGAGATTGGAGAAAATCGATTTTACAGATAATCACCTCCACGATGGATACATTATGTATGAAAGAGAAAGGGAAAAAAGAAAAGAAATCAAGTGAAAGCCTGCCAGAGTTATATTTCCGTGAAATGATGGATGGACCACAGTGACAGAGAGAGATGCCCAGAAAATCTGTCTTTAAATACTACAATGACACACAAAGTGGAAGGGATAGGCGAGAAAGAAAGAAGGAGGGGGGTGAGGGAGTGGTACATGGGAGGATGTGATGAAGGAAGAGAATGAGTTACAAAGAAAAACAACACGCGATTATATGAAAGAGAAACTAGGAAGAATACGGTAAACATCGCGGACTACGGTTACCTTAGCGAAGAAAGTGATAAGACAACGTGAGAGTAAAAACAGTTAAAGAGGGACAAACATGGAGGAATTTCCACACAAAAAAAATAGATTGACAGAACAAGAATATAAAAGGAATGCGAAGAGGATGATATAAGAATCATAGAATACAAGAATTTAATGGGATCATACGATTGAATGATGAGAGAGAGAGAGAGAGAGAAAAAAAAAGACCCTACAAAATGAATTTCTTTGTGACGAGACGGAGAGGTCACTAAAGGAGACAAGGACGAGTGTGTGAGTGAATGGAATGTGATGAATTCATTTAGTCAGGAACAGTGAAAGTAGTCCATCCAAGTCCCAGTAGCTCCAGTATAAGAGAATGTAATATCCTCTATAGGGATGACGTTACAGCTTAAAGGCGCCGAGCAAATCTTCACACACCCCCACGTCCTGCCTTCTTGCTCGCTGAAGACGTGTCTTAATTACATTGGAAATAGAGACGGTAATTCCCAAGATATCGTCGTACTAATGCAATTCTTACTTAACATCCCTAAACTCGCTTTTAAAATTCGGTTCTTACTGACTAATTCTGATTGGCCGGCACAGAGC
The DNA here is from genome assembly GCF_040938485.1 of Diadema antillarum. Taxonomy (NCBI): domain Eukaryota; kingdom Metazoa; phylum Echinodermata; class Echinoidea; order Diadematoida; family Diadematidae; genus Diadema; species Diadema antillarum. The sequence goes on from NW_027271891.1 coordinate 209,239, forward strand.
GCCAGTGGCTTGGGATTCAAATCGAAGAGACACAGTCACTTGGCAGTCTGCTCTTATACGCTCAATGATGACTAGGGTCCTTTTGTTGCTGTTGTTGTTGTTGTTTTTGTTTTGGTGATCTTGAAGTTAATATTAAATCTTCCCCTGCAAAGCACTAACAACTATCTAAAACTCATATCCTACTCAGAAGGGAAACATTTTCAGCTCCCCTTACTTAAAGATCATGACTTTTTCTTCACATTTCGTTTTTGTAGTTGTTGAAAGTTTCTTACAAAGATTTTGTCTGGAAGGATTTTTTTAAATCAGAAATCTATTTTCATCGATATTAAGAATAAACCATTCAAGTCAAATGGCGATAGTGGACAGATAATTCATTTGATCATGAACACTTTAAGGTGACATCCTGATCATAAATTGTACTGTGCTGATTCTACATGTAAGCAGTCAAAGCCGGAATACAAGCATTATTAAAGATTTCCTCTTTCTCTCTCCCTCTGTCTATCATAATTATGTTTGTCTCTGTCTCTGTCTGTCTCTCCATCTCTCTCTCTCTCTCTCTCTCTCTATATATATATATATATATATATATATATATATATCCGGACACCACACACACCACACACAAGCAAATCCCCACGCCCTAAAGCCCTTGAAAAAGGCTAGTGAAATAGCCGAAAGCTCGGGGAATAAAGGCAAGACTGAACACCACTGCAACGTCTATACTGCAAGTTTTCCTTCCGTCTCACATATACCAATGATGCAGTACCCACCACGTACGAGGCTAAGCCCGCTTCACATTATATATCTATATATATATATATATATATATATATATATATATATATATATATATATATATAAATTTCACCCATACATTTCATACACATCAAATTTCATCATTATCAACGGAACAATAACAGCAACATCATTGAGCTCAATAACAGTTGCAAATTTAACATCAACCAACTGGTATTTATACAAGAAATCGCATTAGAATTAGAATCTGTATTTGTACAAGTTTATCATTAGCATTGATTTTAGATCTGCAATTGATATCAATGTTAGTTTAGCATTGCTCTGTATTCTTGAAAATGGTATCAGCATAATGGTATTAGCATTGTGTCACAGAAAAAAGGGGATATCACTGAACAGAGTGAGGGATAGAGAGAAATGGAGGAAGAGGGAGAGAGCAAAATGTAACAAAAATTCAGTAAAGGACAGGAAATATTAGGATACAACGAAGAGAGAATTTTAAAAGGAAAAGAAAAGTAAAAGAAAATACAGATATAAATTTGTCAGTTGGATCGTACGCCAAGCAGACCGACTTGAAGCCATCGTCAGGAAAGTGTGCAAATATATCATTTTCACGATGTCACCCTGAAGATAGCTTTGGAGAGTGTAACTAGGCTTCCTCGTCCAGGCATTTAGAAATATACATCTTTTAGCGCTCTGTGAAATACACAGCAGTCACTGCCTCCGAAATTTGTCGATGTTCACGCTTCGCCCACCTACCGCTTCAGCTCCCTGCCCCCCCCCCCCCCCCCCAATAAAGAAAATTGTGTGTTGACTTCTGACCACAGGTCTCTATTCAGATTAGCATTTATTTTCATATCCTCATTTTGTTGTGTTTTTTAAAGTGAAATCACTGATCTTACGCACTGAGTGCACGCCTGCCTATACATACTTTGTTAGTTTGTTATGTACACAGGTCATGATCACCAGTGTTGTGTTGCCATGGTCATAGCAGCACCTCTGCAAGTCCTGTGTTTTCATTCAGCCATACTATATTCTATCCAATAATGGAGAAGGACCATAAATACCTTCGGCCTTGCTACCTGAAAGAAGAAAAAATAGTACATGCCACGCATATTATATATAGCATGTAATAAACTAACGCCCCGATGGTAGTCTAGGGAAGTACTCACTTCGGACAGCGTACTGCCAATCTCAGCGCTTGCACTCGAAGCCTTGGGAATTCGATACAGGTAAAACATGGCGGGCTTTACAGGGCCCCTTGTACACTCCTCCTCGCCTTGATTCATACTGTGCAAAGTGGTTCAAAACGACGAAGGTTAAGAACCTCTCTCGGGGCAGACACTCTCTTTGGTCTTGGAAAGGAAAATAGACACCCTTCAAGGTGGAGTCCGCCGCATACCATGACTCACGCCCTCCTATTACCCATTAATATACCCACTCCCATCTCATATATATATAATGAGTCCAGCGAATGTAGATAACAGACTATACCATCAGACTATATAGCGCTGGAGATACGAGGCTAATGCTGACAAAGATATCCATTTATCGCTGGTAAAAGACAGACAAAGTAAGATGATGCGAGAATGTGTACAATCATGGCTATGTACAAAGTAAGATACACTTAAACATGCCAACACACATTGTAATCTCTACAGTTCGTGCATGAGTGCCATCCAGTCTTCATGACCGTATTGTGATTATGAAAACGAAACGGAATGGCAAACACACAACACATAGTAGATATGATATGATATTACCGGTGTCAAAGAATGAACTCGTAATTTCATTCTTAAAAAAAAAAGAAAAAAAGCAACAATCTGACAGATGATATAACAAAGGTCCAAAGGTTGTAGTGTAAGCGATTGTATTTCTTGACCTCACACTCTTCATTCGAGCATATACTATAGGCCTTCTACAGTGTATAAGGATTTCCGACCTTATAATGCTGAAACAAGGGGAAGCCGTGTGGATAGCTAATTGTGTAAGCCAATGTAGCCTTTGTACTCTAAACTACATCTTGACATTCTTCCAGTTAGTTTTCCATTGTACATAAAAACGTTGTACCACAAAAGATTATTAATCCCTTCAGATGTCGTTTTCTCATTTATTTTTTTCGGGAAAATCCATCTTGATTTCGTATTACAGGTGAAAGAATGCGGAATTAATGAGATAAAATGCATTGAAATTTTTTAAGATGGTATGAAATGAGATGATAAGATGAGAATGATATGATAAGATATGACATAAAAAGAAGAACCTCGAGAAGGGTAAAGGGTAGGCGTTATATGATTTGTTTGGTTCTGTTTTCCGAGAGTGTGTCTTTTTAATTTCATCAACTTTGAGATTTGTGCGATCCAGGCCTGTAGTTGTCCCCAAGCACTGGACACTTCGTTCGAAATTTTCTCTCTGCGTTGAAAAAAGCCCGGGAAGACGCCAGGAGTCAGACAGAGGGTGAACCCCTGGAAGCTGTGATACATGCATGCCTGACCTCGAGTACACATCTTTATTCATGAGGGACCCTTCCAGAGGTTCTGGGTTACCTCCAGCATCGTCGTGATTGACAATCTTTCTCGTGGACGCAATTTTTGTCCACAGAGGGCGTTCTCTAAGGAATCGTGTAATACCTAGTAGTTTATTACAAGAAAACATTTCTGTCCTCCGAAATCAATATCCTTATAGGCAGACACCTGAACATGCATGAAAAAATGTTAATCTTACTTCCTTCTAAATCTTAAGTATTTCATGATATCAAAAACATATCAGAGAAGGGTCGACGAATTATCCTACAGGGTAAGGAAAATAGCTACACAAAGTAATTTGCAGACACCTTGTAACCTAACAATGTTTCGTTGCGCTGATGTAACGTTATCATTATCACATTAAGGAACATATGGCAAATGAGCTCGATGAAATGCTGAGAAAGAAATTATAACATAAGAAATAGTCATCATCCGATAAATGGAGACAGCTTTTTCCTCGACGTGGGAACACAACTACGGCTTCCTTGCACAAACGAATGGCTCGCTCGTAGTTTAGTGATAAGTTCATATCTCGCGTAGATATGAAGAGGTTCATGGCAAAACGAGTTAACTCCGTTCTTGTCAATTTGAGATCTTCATAATGGTCATACATCGTGTACATATCGGTTCTAAAAGTGCGTGTGGGTGGGGAGGAACTTTCAAATGGCGTTCATGAGTGACCTTCCTCTGACCTAGAGCAGCAAAAATTGCAGCTAGAATGTACTTGAAACATTTTGTCTAGGAATTCAAACAAACACAACGGGTCAGAATTTCTTTTACAAGTCATATTGCCACTTCACTTTCTGTTATCTCTCTTCATGTAATGAAACGACAAAGGGATCATCCTACAGTGATATGTGAATGCCCCTAAACATCGACAACAGTTTAGATAGGGTGGGAGGGAATGAGAGGGAAAAGAATACGATAGTATGCAAGGGAGAAATAACCCTTCTAGCATGCTCTACAAATTTTTGGCAACCTCCAAACAAGGCACACGAAACACAGCTTAGAACTGAGTGATGCACCACTACAAAGCGCCGTTCCAGAAGTAGCTCTGCGTTGACCGTACACATTGTATGTGTGCCTTCTGTGTGTATGTGTGCATGCGTGTGTAGATAAATGTGTGCGCTATATCTTTTTTATCTTATTGTATAACAGTATAGTGTTGGATACAAATTCTTCAAAGCTAACAATGCAAAGATTACTAGCTAGAGATAGTCATGTCCATATTCTTTCCGAATAAGTGTAAATAACCCCTTTCTTGTTAAACGCCTTTGGTACTACTGGAATAGATTAATGGTCCCATTCGGGTAAGCAGGACACGTTGCATAAAGAGGCATGTCTCCCTTTTGCTAGGGGCGTTGAAATGCGGGTTTTCGACACTCTAGCAGTGGGACAGTAGGCGCAATGTCGTGCGATAGATACGGCGGCAAGCTCGGAGCTTGAGAAACACCGTCGGCAGGCCTAAACTTAATTTGGGCCTGTTTATTAGTGCGAGCAATTTGTACAAGCGATGGGGTTATTGAATTAAGAGGTGTTACCGTAGACGGCGCATCCGAAGTTATTGTTTAAGGTGTGAACATTTATGTGTTTGGTGAGGACTGGTTTATAGGTAAGAAATGTAATACAATCGTGGGGCATATTTGCAAGAAGTATACAGATTTCTACTCTTCTGTCTAGAATCAGTGATAGACGGTGACGAGATATGTTTAGTGCCATTCTCATTCCAGGAGATAATCTTTTGTGGAGTAAAAGTACGAGAAGACAAAGGTTGTACCTCTGTCTTATTCACTGACACCCAATGGATAGTTAGTTTGTGTGTGTTTGTATGTCTGTGTGTGTGTGTGTGTGTGTGTGTGTGTGTGTGCTGCTCATAACTAGTATCATAGTCCCATCAGGGCACACAATCTGTGTCAGTGTTTACAATTACTGCATGTACGTTGATTTGATGGATCAGACTTATTAAAACACATTATCCCAATGAAAACTGAAAAAAATATGCAAAATGGCACAGAAAGGGTAAAATATCGTGTCTTACAGAAAACTGATATCATATTCCTTTCAATGCAGGAAGTGAATTGTTTACCTCAATGCTTATGATATCACGCTCTTCATATCTTATTCTCAAATCTAAATATTTGATATACTAGTATGTTGTATAATACTCTCACTCATATTAGATTGGCATAGCTTATTTTTAGCCAGCATGTTTTAATCGCCATATATGGTCAAGTTTTCTACCATTATTGTATCTTCTCGACCTCTCGCGTTGTCTCAAATACATTCATCACAAAACTTTACTTCGGTTTGTCTGTATGAATTCTTTGCACGTTCATTCAAGCTGTGCGAAATGGGCATGGAAAAACATCTGAAAAAAAAAGAGGAGAGTGTTGAGAAATATTTTGTTTCACATCCTCTCTGAATTATTGAATGCCGTGCTGGAAAGAATAACAACGAAATTGATATGTGTACACAAAATTTGTT